>NC_140210.1:43801988-43896988 GCF_951802725.1 Rutilus rutilus | reverse complement strand
AACCCAGTCAATTAATGGGAAACCAGTCACGAAATGCCCATGTCATATTTCACCCCAAAATCATAATACATTTTTTTTATTACCTTTTTAAAATGTACAATTGTTAATTAAAACAATTAAACAATTATTATGAAAAAAAAACTAAAATTATATATAGAAATAAATAAATTGATGAGTAAACCAATCAATGAGAAACGGGTTAAGAATGTATATAAAATGTATACATATATAAATATTCTTTTTTTTTAATTAAACTATTTCGCATAAAGAAAATGAACCCTGATTTTAAAACCATAATGTTTTATGATAATATTTTCATGGTAATTAATCAATTAATATGCAAAAACAATAATAATTTATCACTTAATGAGTTTATTTATGTATCATGATAGTATTGGTTGATCTGCTTTTAATTTACGCTGACTTACAGTCCTGTCTATTTTGTAATACCATAAAAAATTACTATATTACAGTTTTAATGAGAATCATCATTCAGAATAAAATAAATATAAAATGCTTTAAGCTTTTGAAATAATATTTTAACATGTTGCATCATAGTTGCAATAAAAACTGCATTATTGTGAAATGAGATTTATAGTATTTTTTGCATCATGGTAATGAGATTTATTTTATTTATTTATATATTGCATTACAGTAATTATGTAAGTCTGAATAGTCCTAAAACACGGTTCCTTCTTTATGCAAAATATTATGTAAAATATATAATATAAATATGTAGTCCGTTTTTCTTGTAATTTTAGGTTGAAATATGATGTGGGCATATTTTCATGACATTCACTGTCTGAATGTGTGTGTTGACGCAGATGTGTCTCTAAACACACAATGCTTTCCCTCAGGACCTGCAGTAGTGTGTGTGTGTGTGTGTGTGTGGTGTGAGTGTGTGTGAGTGTGAGTGCGTGTGTGTGTGTGTGTGGGTGTGTGTGTGTGTGTGTGTGTGTGTGTGTGTGTGTGTGTGTGTGTGTTGATATCAGCTCTTATCTGGCCATGATCTGATGGCTGTTTGATGGACTTGTAGTCAACAAATGTGTTTTCAGCCAATCTGTGTGTGTGTGTGTGTGTGTGTGTGTGTGTGTGTGTGTGTGTGTGTGTGTGTGCGTGTTTGAGTATGTGAGTGTGAGTGTGAGTGTGAGTGTGAGTGTGTGTGGTGTGAGTGTGTGTGAGTGTGAGTGTGTGTGTGTGTGTGTGTGTGTGTGTGTGTGTGTGTGTGTGTGTGTGTGTGTGTGTGTTGATATCAGCTCTTATCTGGCCATGATCTGACGGCTGTTTGATGGACTTGTAGTCAACAAATGTGTTTTCAGCCAATCTGTGTGTGTGTGTGTGTGTGCGGGGATCAGGGGCATGAGGTGCCTTTGATGGTGTTATATACGCGCGTGTGTGTGTGTGTGTGTGTGTGTGTGTGTGTGTGTGTGTGTGTGTGTGTGTGTGTGTGTGTGTGTGTGTGTGTGTGTGTTTGAGGGCGGCTGCCAGGGTCAGCTCTGTCCTGGGAAAGTTGAGCTCTCCATTTACACCAGCACATGTTGAGGCCTTCTGGTGGTGCATGAGCGAACGGCGGACAGATGGCAGCAGATTCACTGCGAACAGAGAGAGAGAGAGGTGAGGAGGAGCTGGAAGATAGATGGAGGAGAGACAGGGATGAGCTTGCTATTTCTCATCATAATCACTGAACGTGTTGTGATTGAGAAGCAGATATGAAGTCAAAACAGGTTTAATAAGTAGGCTAAATTAGTATCAGTGTTTGCTTTGAGTGAAGATACAGTTTTGCAATGACAAACTTGTTCTTATGCCACTGGTTTTGATAGTGCGGTGCCACTAACAATGTTGACACTTTTTGAGGGAATCAACGCACGTCTTTTACTTATTTATACAATACAGTTTAGAGCAAGTCTTGGTTGCCCATAGCAACGACCTGTCACACGTCACCGCATCCTTGACCTTTCACATCGTTTATTACTTGACCTCATATTTTATTCAGGAGATATTTGCGCTTTTGATGTTATCTATCTATCTATCTATCTATCTATCTATCTATCTATCTCGTACTTTTTGGTGTGATTTTAAGTATTAGGCCTACGTTTATAACGCAAAACAAGTGTTGATTTTAGAGGGAGAAATACCTTTCTGTTGTTTCCTCGAACTTCTCTGTTCTGTGAGGCTCAGTGAAACGCAACACTGAGCGCATGTGTCGTGTATTAATCCTCTTACTGCAGCAGATGCTCGTCTGTCAATCAACCTGGCGCGGGTGCGCGCGCTCGAACTTGACTTGAGAGCGCGAGAGAAAGAACACAGCAGGTGCGCGAGCGATTCCGCTCCATCATTTAGCGATGAAGGAATGGTAAATAAAGCAGTTTTTGTACACAAACCGTGTTTTGACAGCGGCCACAGGCTTGTTTTGCGCCACTAAAGTTGCATTTGTTAAACGCGATGCCGTCGCAGGATGAGTCTGCGCCGGTAAATGAAGACGGTCTCCCGCCTCCGGTTCCACCGCGAGCGACGCTCCAGCGCGACGCTCCGGCGTCCGCCAACGCACCTGAGCGCAGGGTCAAGTGTGTGCTGGTCGGGGATGGAGCGGTGGGCAAAACCAGTCTGATCGTCAGCTACACCACTAACGGATATCCGACTGAACACATTCCCACCGCCTTCGACAACTTCACAGGTAAAGCTCCTTCACATATCCTGACTGACTCTAGAAGTGTGCACGCGCCTGATCACTTTTACATTGTTTCATATTACAGTTATAAGTAAACATATAGGCTAGAATAAGACCTATCTTGCACTTTTTGACATCGAATACTTGATATTTTCCATGGCAATAGCTCATTAATACTTTTAGCTCAGCTTTATTATTTATTATATACAAATTGATTAACATATGAGTGTTTCACTGTCTTAGCAAGGGTTGTGGTGGATGGGAGACAAGTGCAACTCCAACTGTGTGACATGGCAGGACAGGTGACTATCTATCTATCTATCTATCTATCTGTCTATCTGTCTGTCTGTCTGTCTCATCCATCCATCATTTTGTTTCTATCTATCTATCTATCTATCTATCTGTCTGTCTGTCTGTCTCATCCATCCATCGTTTTATCTATCTATCTATCTATCTATCTATCTATCTATCTATCTATCTATCTATCTATCTATCTGTCTGTCTGTCTCATCCATCCATCATTTTGTTTCTATCTATCTATCTATCTATCTGTCTGTCTGTCTCATCCATCTATCTATCTATCTATCTATCTATCTATCTATCTATCTATCTATCTATCTATCTATCTATCTATCTATCTATCTGTCTCATCCATCCATCCATTGTTTTATCTCTCTGTCTGTCTGTCTGTCTGTCTCATCCATCCATCGTTTTATGATTCTATCTATCTATCTATCTATCTATCTATCTATCTATCTATTTATCTATCTGTCTGTCTGTCTGTCTGTCTATCTATCTGTCTATCTCTGTCTGTCTGTCTGTCTGTCTCATCCATCCATCGTTTTATCTATCTATCTGTCTGTCTGTCTGTCTGTCTGTCTCATCCATCCATCGTTTTATGATTCTAACTATCTATCTATCATCTATCTATCATCCATCGTTTTATTATTCTATCCATCCATCCATCCATCCATAATTTTATGATTCTATCTATCTATCTATCTATCTATCTATCTATCTATCTATCTATCTATCTATCTATCTATCTATCTATCTATCTATCTATCTATCTATCTATCTATCCATCAGCAGTTTGTCTTGATGGATGGTTTGTCTTTCTCTCTCTCTGTGCTTTGAATGGCAGAAATGGGGGGAGGCGGATCAGCATCTAAATGTAAGCAACAGGATGTGACCAATGAGCGCCACCTAGTGTTAGACTTAGATCCTTGGATTCTCTTAGGATTGAGTCCTGTAGATGTTTGTACGACTGTCACATAGATCGACTCTGTGATGTGTTCAGCACACAGTCCTAGAGCTTACACATCATGAAATGTCACCGCTATGATTCATCGTTTGGCATATTTACTGGCATATATTGTGTTATAAATAGGAAAGCACTTGCAACTTAGGTGGTTCACTAGTTCGCCTGCCTTGAAGGTTAATAGTAAACTAACTTGGCTTGCTGTCCTTGGAGGAGGCTCGAACCCGAGGCTCGGCTTAAGCACTCACTCACACTCTTTTTCTCATGTTTACCAGGACGAGTTTGATCGGCTTCGTCCTCTCTGTTACCGTGATGCTGACGTGTTCCTGCTCTGCTACAGCGTGGTTATCCCGTCCTCCTTCAGGAGCGTGACGGACCGCTGGGCCCCCGAGGTTCATCGCCTCTGTCCCGGCGTTCCCATCATCCTCGTGGGCACCCAGTGCGACCTGCAGGAGGACGTCCAGGTGCTGATCCGACTCGCAGGCGTCCGGGAGAAACCGGTGAGCAGAGACGAGGCCCGCCTGTGCGCCCAGAGCATCGGTGCCGGGACGTTTGCCGAGTGCTCTGCACTGACGCAGAAGAACCTCAAGGAAGTGTTCGACGGCGCCATCTTGGCCAGCATGCGGCGCGCGGAGGAGCCGAGGATGCTTACGCTGAGAGAAAAAACTCCAGATAAAATCAAACAGCTCTCAGAAACATGGTGGAGGAAGCTGAGCTGCGTCCAGGGCTTCCAGCTTCAGTGATGGGGAATCCAGCGGTGGGTTTGACTGAAGTCAGCTTAAAGTACATCCTTAAAGTCAAGTCAAGATGAAACGCGACTCACGAACACATTTTACCGTGATGCATTTCTAAATTAAACAGGATATTCGACGAGAAACAATGTGAATTTATTGTGAAAAGTGGTTGAAATGGAACGGAACATCATTTTGGAGACGAACCAAATTATATATATATATTTTTATAAACATTACAGTGACAAGCATTTTTTTTCTTTGTAATAACGTGGAGTGAATCATGCACAAACTACCCAGAAATGTGCGTTAAGAAAGTAAATGGTCAGTTTTGATTTCATGTTGACTTGAGGACATTTATTGGTCAAAATGATCATTTCTGTTGATGTAAAAAATTTCCTAAGGCAATGATGCAGAGTTCAGAGACATTAATAATGACATCAGAGAAATTAATAAATTATTGTATACATTATTGTAAAAGCCCTTATGGTTGAAGTAAGAGAAGAGAAAAGGACTGGAAACCATTTGTAGACGTGAAATTATATATTATTATTAGAGAATAGTGAAAATTAAAGTATGTATATATATATATATATATATATATACACTCACCTAAAGGATTATTAGGAACACCATACTAATACTGTGTTTGACCCCCTTTCGCCTTCAGAACTGCCTTAATTCTATGTGGCATTGATTCAACAAGGTGCTGAAAGCATTCTTTAGAAATGTTGGCCCATATTGATAGGATAGCATCTTGCAGTTGATGGAGATTTGTGGGATGCACATCCAGGGCACGAAGCTCCCGTTCCACCACATCCCAAAGATGCTCTATTGGGTTGAGATCTGGTGACTGTGGGGGCCATTTTAGTACAGTGAACTCATTGTCATGTTCAAGAAACCAATTTGAAATGATTCGAGCTTTGTGACATGGTGCATTATCCTGCTGGAAGTAGCCATCAGAGGATGGGTACATGGTGGTCATAAAGGGATGGACATGGTCAGAAACAATGCTCAGGTAGGCCGTGGCATTTAAACGATGCCCAATTGGCACTAAGGGGCCTAAAGTGTGCCAAGAAAACATCCCCCACACCATTACACCACCACCACCAGCCTGCACAGTGCTAACAAGGCATGATGGCATCCATGTTCTCATTCTGTTTACGCCAAATTCTGACTCTACCATCTGAATGTCTCAACAGAAATCGAGACTCATCAGACCAGGCAACATTTTTCCAGTCTTCAACTGTCCAATTTTGGTGAGCTCGTGCAAATTGTAGCCTCTTTTTCTTATTTGTAGTGGAGATGAGTGGTACCCGGTGGGGTCTTCTGCTGTTGTAGCCCATCCGCCTCAAGGTTGTGTGTGTTGTGGCTTCACAAATGCTTTGCTGCATACCTCGGTTGTAACGAGTGGTTATTTCAGTCAAAGTTGCTCTTCTATCAGCTTGAATCAGTCGGCCCATTCTCCTCTGACCTCTAGCATCAACAAGGCATTTTCGCCCACAGGACTGCCGCATACTGGATGTTTTTCCCTTTTTTACACCATTCTTTGTAAACCCTAGAAATGGTTGTGAGTGAAAATCCCAGTAACTGAGCAGATTGTGAAATACTCAGACCGGCCCGTCTGGCACCAACAACCATGCCACGCTCAAAATTGCTTAAATCACCTTTCTTTCCCATTCTGACATTCAGTTTGGAGTTCAGGAGATTGTCTTGACCAGGACCACACCCCTAAATGCATTGAAGCAACTGCCATGTGATTGGTTGATTAGATAATTGCATTAATGAGAAATTGAACAGGTGTTTAGGTGAGTGTATATATAGCAACACTTTACAATAAAGCTTCATCATTAGTTAACATTAGTTTATGCATTAACTAACATGAACTAACAATGAGCAATATATTTTTACAGCATTTACAAAGTTGTGTTCATGTAAGTTCATAAAAATGTTCATGTTATTTCACAGTTCATTAACTAATTTAATTTAATTTAACGCATCTTTTGATCTTTTAACAATGTATTTGTAAATGTTGAGATCAAGATGAATAAATGCTGTAGAAGTGATGTTAGCACTAACGTAGTTAACTAATGTTAATGAACAAACCCTTATTGTAAAGTGTCACCAGATATATATGTATGTAGCGTCACCTGTAATGTGTTGTGTGTAGCTGTGAGTGAGCCAGTAGTGTTTGTGTGTTTTGGCCCAGTACCCTTCATTCGCAGCAGTGGATTAGCTGAAGATCAGGACTGAAGGAGAGGGATTTGATGTCTGCGTTACACCTGCTGTACTCCTGTACAGTCTGATGTTTTGTTTACAACTTCATTTCTACTGTTTACTTCATTTTGTACGCAAGATAAGTGTAATATTAAACAGTGTTTTAAAAGATTTAGAAATGCATGTGTGTTGAAAGAGTTAACATGTTTTCGGCTCGTACATTTAAATTAGACTAGAAGTAGATTTCCGTCAACGAAAATGACCTTCTCCCATACAGACGTCCCTGTCAGAGGTCTGTATAGCACTAAAGCTTTTAATCAGATCTGATTCTTTTGCATCATTGTGCTACGCTTTTCCCTCGGCAATCTGGGACTCTCACGGCGGACGTAATTGCCGCCGTCACAGAATAACAATTACCTGCACAATGACACTTACTGCAGGCTTCAGGCTCTGAGTGGATCTGACCACCGAAATCACTCAAAACCCTCTTCACAGCAGCGTTTACAGCCTCTCTAAAATCTGACTCACAGGTGTCGGCTGATGCTTGTGCAGGAAAAATTTGGAAATATATTGAATTTAATGTTTTAAGCCACACAAGTTTAGTGATGTATAAACTCTTGAACTTCTTCGTGGATTTTGAGTGGTGGGACCTGCATGCTATCGGAAATGTCCTACTTCCCACTTCTGAAGTCGTGATTAAAGGTATAGCGGAGGATTTTCCTGAATTTTAGAAAAGAACCGCCCTCTCCACTTTTTGAAAAAATGCACATGCATGTTCCCTACCTGCTCCCGAGAGGGAACGCCTATTAAACGTGTGCACGAGAGAGCATGCACGAGCTAATCATAGCTTACATTAACTTTTACTAGCAGTGATTTTAAATGCATTTCTCCAAATAGCATGCCAAACTTTACCTGTCAAGTAGAAACTTCGCGACTGAGGCATCAGTGGGAACCTGTGTTTTGAGCGCACGCCATCGTGTGAATCGTGTGCACGAGCACGTATACGACGGCCTTACGTAAACACATCACCAGAATGATTGACCAATAGTCTTGATGATCCACCCGGAAAAAGAAAATCCTCCGCTATACCTTTAAGAGCTCGTCGTGTCGGAGCTTGTCGGAAAAAACAGGAATCATGGAGGATGCCAGGATTATTCTTTCCTATTTATTGGGAAAATCGTATTAAAGCCAAAATTATATTTAGCGTTCCATTCATTCACTACTATTCGTGACCGGGTGCCCTCTGACTGTCTGACCCGGACAGAGCGCTCCATATATATATATATACTTTTAGGGCCTGAACGGGGCAGAGTAAGTGCAATTCTCACTCAGTGAAATGGCCTGTGGAGTAGAGGGCACCTTGGGTACATAGCCATGTCTTGGTTTCAGGATGACTTCAGGCTAACGGAGAGCACTTGCAAATCACCCGCTCTCTTGACCGATGCCAATGCTAGCAGAAGGGCGGTCGTTACGGTGCCCGTAAATCGGCCGACTGTAGCAGCTCAGAGGGAGGACCTTTTGAGGGTCCTAAGGACCGTCGACAGGTCCCACGTGGGAATGGTAAGGGACTTTTAGAAAGCGAGCAACCAGACAGTTCCTGCTCAGACTTCCCCATCGCGTCTAACAATGCAATACGAGTTAACCGTATCGATAGGGAAGTATAAAAAAGCAGTCACAACAGCAATCGTTCTCCCCTCCACTATGTTTGAAATTTCCCTCCCAACCTGGGAATGTATCAAAATGATCTCAGCTGACCAGTGGTAAATTCGACTTGAGAGGGCGTTCATGTCCAATTTTTAACGAGGAAACTCGTTTTTACGATAATGAAGACAGCATAAAGGCTCAATGAAAAATTATTAATGATGGTCCACTAATATGAATTTCAATGTCTATGGAAGTTGCATAAATTTTACGTTCATGCATTTGGCCGATGGTTGTATTTACGACTTATATTGCATTCAATGATTATCAGTTCATGCAGTGCCTGCAATCAAACCCAGGATCTTGGCGTTGCTACATGTTTTATTTAGGCTATTTGAGCTACAGAAATGTGTTTATTTAAAATAATTATTTTTTAAAAAGTTTTAAAATGAGGACATTTTATTTTGTTTGGCTTTTTTCATAAGAACTTAAAAATTTTCAGTTATTTTTGACATCATGATTTATTAGATGTCATTACCTAATTGCGTATTTCAGTTCTGAAATTGTTGATTTTTTTATATATAAATAAGTGTTGTCAATTGCATACATATATACACACACACACACACACACACAAACATAGGCTTATCACTCTCAGAAAAAAAGGTACAAAAGCTGTCACTGTGGCGGTACCTTTTCAAAAGGTACAGCTTTGTACCTAAAGAGTGCATATTAATCCCTCAAAGGTACATATTGGTACCAAAAGTGTACATTTTAGTACCTAAATGGTACATATTAGAACCCTTTTGAAGGGTTCTGTCCCAGTGACAGCTTTTGTACCTTTTTTTCTGAGAGTGTCCAAACTTTGATGTTAGATGCGGTTATTCATGATCAATCGATTTGACAGCACTAATATAAATTGACTCAAAGTGACTTTGCTGTGGCAGGCGGTCAGATCGGCTCCTGTGTCTCAGTTGATCCTGTAATGGGTCGAGACAGAAGCCACCTGTGGGAATTAGGCGGGCAGATGGAGACTGCTTTTCCCCTCGCAGGATCTCTTGACCTCAACCTCCACCTGCTGCAGAATAACATCAGTACAACAGGCTTTGAGGGCTGCTGAAAATCAAGGGCAACTTTATCACTTGAGAAAACTATAGTCTGTTTCTTATTATTAATTTAATAGCTGGTGGTGATGTTGCATTTTGTTTTTGTTTCCAAAAGCCATAATTGAGAACAATATTTTCTTCTTAATGCATTTAACACACTGTTATTGTCAGTATGCATTAAATCTAAGGCTTTAATTGTGTCTCTAAATGTGCTGGAGAAATTTTGGTATCATGCGCTCCTGAAGCAGAACCAGAGTATTAATGTGTCTCCACCTGTAGAGGACGCTGTTGAGTTACATCCTGAAAATCAGGTAAATCCAAGAGGTTAAAGTCACCAACACACACACACACACACACACACACTTGAAAAATGCTTTCTTTATTAAAATAAATGACACTTGCTTTGATATGTTATCTAATGCAGTGGCACTCACACATGATTAGAGAGTGCACCTGTATTACTTGGGGATAGTGTTTTTATTAAAATGTAAGTATGGGGGATTGATGTAGATCCTACATAAAGACATTGAAACATTTTTTGCTTCATAGAAAATCAAATTGAGTCAATATAAAGCTCCATTTCTTTGTTAAATTGTGTAAAATATGATGTGACGCGTGACAGCAGTGAGTGATGTGTGCTGATGTGCTCAGGTGCTCGACAGGTGCACCTCTGTGACTGTCTCCATTCTCTGTCTGACTCTCTGTCTCTGTCTCCATTCAGACAGGACAGAGGTTCAGATCTAAGGACAGATGTTCATCACATGTGCATAATCCTACAGGACACACTGACTGACAGCACAACAGCTGCTGCTCTCACCCTCACCTCGGGATTCAACACAGTTTCTTTGGCATTCAATTACATTCAAATGGATTTATACCACTTTTCACAATAAAAAGTAATTGTAAAACAACTTTACAGTTACAGCTAGTGTCCAAAACAATTCTGTTCAGTTCATCCTAAAACCCAAAAATGATGAGAATTTTAAAGGCCCGTTCACTAGGAGTCAATATCTATGATGAAAGGTATCTAAAAATCGTTTTAAATATCAAAGAATAGCAGTCCACACACTACAACTTTATTATTAACGATAATGGCACAGATAAACGATAAACAAACATTGACAGCCAATCAGAATCCATTCTGCTTTAAAGAGCGCGAGACTTAACAGAGCGTTATCGTTCTTTGTTGTGGTGGACGCTAATTTAGTAATATTGTTATGGTTATCTTTAGTTATCGTTATTGGTATGAACTGGTCTTAAAATAGGTGTGTGGTGTGTGTAATATTACTAGAGACGTTAAAGTTTTTGTTTTCAACATAAATGATACACTCAAATCTTAATGTGAATTTTGAAGCCGCAGCTTTCTAACGGTTGTCTGATTCGTCAAACAGGTAAACTAAATATCATTAGCATTTAGTTGTAGTCCTCAAAAGCCTGACTCATTTTATTATCTATTAATAATCTATTAGCCTATAACTTTGAGTTCAGTACTGCTGTGTAGCACTATGCTTTCAAAGAGTTATATAAATAAGGGAATTTTTTCAACTTCATTGTTGCTACAGATAGCCTACTACTCTGAATACATTGTGGATATGTCTATTTGACATTTGGAAGATGTATTTTTTTTAGACATTTCTTGTCAGATGTTAAATCGACATTTAGAAAATGTCTTTAAGATGTTTATGATTCAGAATGTATGCAAAACTGCTCTTTTAAAAGATGTTTATCAAATGTTTGTATACAACAGATGTGCTATCTTCATAATCTGCACTGTATAAAGTTCCTCGTCCAGTGGTCAACAGAAGCTCGGGTTGGTGAAGATCAGAGTGGACAGGTGTCAAACCGAAAACAGCTGCTCTTCTTCTGGTTAATGGTCTTCATCAGCGTCGCCCAGGATCTGCTGTGTAACGGGAAGGAGATGAAGGAGGTGGGCAAGTGTAACACGAGTGTCTAAAGTTTCAAACCATAGGTTAGAGCCACAGATGCAGGTTCTGATTGAAAAACCCCAACACATGTTTGTTTAGACACAGTATACCAGTAAAACACAACTCTTCTCTGGTGACGCACACTTTCTAGCACATCTCCCAGCACACACACTCTCATTAGTTTTCTGTTCACCGCTCTTCACAGACGTGCAGCTGTCAGTGAGATTAGACTTTTAGCAGGTGTCTATATATAGTGCCGGTTAAACAGATCACAATGGCACGTCAGCACTTCTGATCACGCTGTTTAACAGCCTAAAAAACAAAGACATTCATTACATCATGACATGACCCAGACCTGCGAGCTGTGTGCAGTCCGTCAGCAGGTCCAGACGAAACCTCAGCTGGTCTCTGAGGTGGCGACAGGATTTGGATTGTGCTGTGGATGCCTGACAGTTTATGGCATATGTGGAGAAACTCTTATTAGAAAACCAGTTGAAGTGTTGACATTAACCACACACACACACACACACACACACACACACACACACACACACACACACACACACACACACATAGTGAGATCCAAAAGAGCACACTGGAAACCTGTAGTTTTCTATTCTTTAGCGTTCGTATAAGGTGTTTAAAGTGCTTTAAATACTTGAATCAAATGTGTTTTTTTTTTATTTAAGACCTGGAAAACATTTTCATATTTATGAAAAGAGCTTGAATTATTGAATTAATTGATAAAACAAACTTTTCACATGAAATCAAGGCTGCAACCTGTCTCATATAGACATAGAGCCATTTTCTCATGGCTATGAGCTTGATATTGCTCATATATATCCAAGTATATGATACATCTTCCATTCTTCAGGTCAATCATATATTCATGAGAGAAAAAAAAACAGTTTGAATAAGGAAAGCGATATCTTTGTCATAGTATCCTTTCAATGGTTAAAGTTTCCACAGTCATCGCTTGTGCTGCACTTTATTTGTACCATTTTGCTTTATTAGTTTATTTTTGTTTATGGGTCAATGACGTGACGGGTCATTTTTTTGTCCAAAGGCCTTAATAATAATAAAAAAACAAATATATAACATCCAAAGTATGTAAGGTAGTACAACTTGATCTCTTTTACTGAATCCAAAAGGTTTTAATTATATTTTACTACATATAAAGGTATTTTAAAGATTTTGAAGTGTCAATTCGGTAAAACCGATACAGTAAATATTTAAATGGAATAATATTGTTTTTAATAACTAAAGGAACTACAATAATACAAATATAAAGCAGATAAGGTTCTTTTTTTTTACATTTCCCCTTTTCTCCTTTCCCTGTGCAATGTTTTACTTGAATATGTTTAGAGTAGTCCAATAAATGATTACATTTATGAGATCAGTGATAATTTTACTTAATATTTCTTCTGTGGTACACACTATATACACTATCTCAACATCAATGTCAAATCAGTTTTTAACTTTCAAATCAGTGGTTAAACCAAATTACTTTTTTGGTGACAAATTTGTTCTATCTTGTAAAAAATGACAAAAAACAGTGTTAATTGATTGTACAAACCACAAAATCTTATTGTTAACACCTAGGTAAACTAAAAAATGGTTTCAAATATAGTTATATCTCCATTCTATTTTTTTACACTTATTCGTCAATGACCCTTATATATTTACCTTTTTTAGAATTTGAAAGACAATAAAGATATTGTTTGACAATTGAAATCTCTGATTATAGTCCTTGAAAACCAAAAAGTAGTGCATGAAAAGTCCTGGAAATTAATTTTAGTGTCTATACGAACCCTGATTCTTGACTGATCTTTTTTCTCTCTCATAATTTTGGCAATAGATGAACTGTTAAACGAGCGATCGTGAAACGAGTCCCTGTAGTCGTCCAATTTGACTCTCATATGCTGAATTTGACAGGTGATTTTAATCAAACATAGTAATTTTCCAATAAAACACTTTTGCATGATTTGTTAAATCTAATTAATCCCATGTCAGATTTTGACTCCTATTGTGATTTATGAACAGAATATCAGAGGGACATGATGTTACTCAAACATAGTTTATTCACTGCAATGCATTATTAGGAGTATTTCTGTTCTGCAAATGAAAATATGTTCTCAAATACAAATACAGTGGTCAAAATGTAAACATTGCTGAAGAAAATCCACAAGTTAGCATATTTTACATACTTCATTCAAGAACGTCATTGTGATTAGCCTTAAACAGAGTGAGTTTTCTTTTATGAAATCACAAGCAAGTAAATAACTGAATAAATAAATAAGTCCAGATAACAGGCAACCAATTATTAAGATTAACAGCAGAGCAAACTTCTCCCGACAAACATGAAGTTTCAAGTAAAGCGTCACGGCTCATTCAAAGTGTCTACGACATGTCCAGTGTTGATGCGTTTTAATATCACATAGAAGCAAAATATATACATGTGAGCAAATATGTTTCATATCAAATCTGTGCTCAGAAAAATAATAATAGTAATTTGCGCAGTTGAAATTATCACATTCACAAGAATCAAAAGATGGCATTCAACTAGCCCTCAATTATTTTTCCATCTAAAAATATTAAATATGTGACATCTTTGTGCAAAGAGTGGATTGAAAGGATGGTTGTTGGTGATTGGTGAGGAAAACACACTTCTCGTGACTTGCGAAAGTACAGAGTTGCACAGCACTAACACGGCCTCTCAAACACCAAATCACTGAGACCATGTGATCAAATCAAACAAACCAAACACATTCAAAACAACTACATTTTACAGCTGGACGTGTTTATGACAGGCAGGCTGGAGCGTCTAGATTCATAACATTCAATAACAATCATCTGAGTCATAAGCAGATATTGAATGTTTGGTCCACTCAAATCAACTTTGATCATTAAATCCCTGCAGCTCATGTTTAAAGTCAGGATAGAAGATCTGAAACCTTTTTATAACGACATCAAACACTGAATTGGGAATAAAATGACAATCAAACGGTGAATAGAAACAAGCTATTGAAAATATTAAAAACAATATCAAATGTGTTTTAGTAGTTAAATGTTTGGTCCTGGTATGCATTCATGAGAAAGTGATTGTAGCCAGCATCAAAAATATGAACTATTTTTATATTTAATGAATAATTTTTTTGTTTTTGTTCTCACATGGAATATATAAAGGAATGCATGTGTAACCTCTTCCTCAGTTCTCCTTCAAACTCTTCTTTAACGGTCCTGTAGTGCTGGTTTGGGATCTGTTTCCTGCCGCCTCGTGTCTAATCCACTGATCCTGGATCAGCCTCTACCTCAGTCGAGCAGAGAAGCAGCGCATGTACTCCGTCATCCAGCGCTCGTCCGCCACGCTCAGGGCTGATCTCCGGGCCTTCTCCAGGTCAGCTGACCTCGCCCTCCGGTGCTCTGATGCTCGCGCACCTTTTTTAGACTCTCTTCGTGTCTGGACGCCCACGTCGGCCTGATGAATCTGGAAATTAAATCAGATGTATTCCTGGCACTCTGACTCAACTCATTTGCAGTTTTCTACAGTGATGAAAAACAACTTTGTTTAACCTACTGAACTTTTGTATACCAGAGAAGGCAGTTTCAGGATATCACTGCTCCAGGCTGAATAATTCAGAGCTTCCTCACGCAGTGTCAGGTCTCACTCGCTGCTGCATTCCACTGATTAGGACACGACTAAGTTTAGCCACTTCAAAATTTCCCTCTTTGCATGTATAATTTATTCAAATCTGTTAAAAACACACTCGTGTTCACTTCTGCTAATGGCTACCCATACAGCAAAAAAAATAAAATTGGCCAAAAATATATGCTGTAAACAAAATATAAATATATATATTTTAAATATATTGGGCAATATAAATATATTTAGATATATTAAATTATATATGGCCAAAAATATCAGAAATGTAAAATATAATATATATATATATATATATATATATATATATATATATTAAACACCAATGTTAGCTATATATATATTAAAATATCACTTCTGCTAATGGCTACCTATACAATATTTAGATACATAAGAAATTATATAAATGTACATATGGCCACATATTATGAGAAAATATATTAAAAAACATCTGAAATATAAATATAACAGAAAATATATAGAAAATGTAAAAAGAATTATTAGAATATTTTATATATATATACTCACTTAAAAATGTTGGGTTAAAAATAACCCAACGAATAACCCAACTATGGGGTGGTATAGCACCTTCCCAACTGTGGGTTATTTTAACCCAATGCATTGGGTTAAATACCAGTTGGGTTAAAATAACCCAACAGTTGAGTACATTTTTTAACCCAACGTTTTTAAGTGTGTGTATATATATATATATATATATATATATATATAAACATTTACTTCTGCTAATGGCTACTCATACCGAAAAATAAATAAATAAATTAGCCAAAATATGTTATTGTTATAAATTGCATGGCCAAAATATTTTATTTTAATATATATATATATATATAGGCTAAATATAAAAAATTGAATTTTTTCTAATGTTTATATATAGAAATATTGCTAATATATATATATATATATATATATATATATATATTAGCAATATTTATCTATATAAACAGAAAAAAATTGCCATTTTTTATATTTACACACACACATACATATATATATATATATATATATATTAGGGCTGCACGATTTGGGGAAAATGCCATATTGCGATAATAGAGGTCAATACTGCAATTGCGATATGCGATATAATAAACAAATGGTTTCATGAGTCAACTTGCTTGGTTCTCAAGGAAAATAAATGCACACACAGATTAGTGATAATCTGCCTAAAGAAAAAAGTTCTTTAATCAAGAGCAGTGAGTGTTTTTCTCTGTTCCCTTTGTTCTTTGATTAACTTTAGCGACAGATATAACTAGTGGCTACTGTGTACTGTCCCTTTAAGACCAGCTGCTGCTGTCAGAGACGCGGATCTCGCACGCCTCATTCTCTCACAAGTCACAACTCTTCACGTTCATCATAAGACTACTCTTATGTTATGAAGATACTTGACAAAAAATGTTTTTGGCATAATTGTGTGTGTTATTGTTCGTTCAAGCTCGAAAGAGAACTGTATTCTGGCATGCTGTTTTGTGCGCACGCACGATATTAGCGCGAGTCTTTCTGTGTGTCACAGTCAGGACATTCACAGGCAGCGCGTTCATTTTGGCATACCTGTGTGTTGTTCGTTCTACCGCGAAAGAGAACTTGATACTGGCGCGCGTCTATCTGTGTGTGTGTGTGTGTGTGTGTGTCAGGAGGACATTCACTGACAGCGCGTTCTTTTTTGTCTTATGGCGCATGAATGGTTTAAAAGCATTTGCATGAATAAGAGCGGGATCATGTAACACTATAGCCAAAGGATGCCAAAAATGAACAGATGCTGCGTTAATTGCGTTAACAGCGCTAATTTGTTTATTTAATATAAAATCGCAGCATTTTGCGTCATATAATCGCGTAGGCTTGACATCGCGATTGCGATACGATTAATCGTGCAGCACTAATATATATATATATATACTGTCCATACATATCTAAAAAAAAATGTCATGTGGGTAAAGAAGATTCTCATGGCAAATTTCTACATCTGAGATAATGATCTGTATAGACCTTATTCAGAGCAGCGCCATGACAGGTATGAAAGTGAGGCTGTGAAAGGATAGACTTGCCGTGTTTCCAATGGCATCCGCTGTAAAAAGCTGTATAAAGCTCCTAGATTACAATTTTCCACAGCTTATATTGTCGGGAGTTTTTTGTCAACTGAAATTTCTTGGAAAGATATTTTTCCAGTGTTTTATGAGCAGAACAATCCAAAAACACATTGAATAACAGTACAGCCAGCCCATTGAAGAGATGCATGTCTGTCCCTTACAGCCTCGCTTTCATTCCCATTAAAAATCAAAGATGGCACTGCCGTGAATAAGGTCTATATGGTTCTCATCAAGATTTCATTGACTCTAATATCAGATATGACACAGAAAGCCTCACCTCTCCAGCAGACACAGACGCTCTAATATTCGGTGTTCTTCTGTCCCTGGTCTCAATGTGCCTTTCTGCCCAGTCACAACGGGTAAAAGACCGTCTGTTGTCGCGGTTGGACGTCCGGTCCTTGGTGTTGCCAGGGGGTTGGCTCTTGGCCCTGGGTGGTTTTCTTGATATGGACAGGTGTGATTCGTCACTATCCAGCTCCTTATTAGGGTAGCATGGCTCTGAACGGGGCGCCCGGTATCTCTGACGCCGTTTTGGATAAGAAGCTGATGGCCCGTTAGTGGTCACACCTTTGAGACCATTTTCTGTGATAAAAGCAAAATGATCATTTGTTTAAAGGAAAAGTTCACAAGCATGATCATCACACAAGACATCAACCTACCCAAGGGAGTCGAGCTTTCCACGGTTTCACTGGTATCTGTGTGAACTTCTCCATTCACCTGCGGCTTCCAGGACTTCTGAACCGCCGCAGTCTCATTCTTGGACTCTGACGAGGATATGTAGTGTTTGCCGTTTGAGAGGTTCACCCCTTGCAGTTTGGGACTGGACGTCCCGCTCGAGTCGGACCCGCTGTCCCATCCGTTCTCGAATAGCGGTCTGTGTGTCTGCTCCATCACTCTTCGCGTCAGTCTGTACTTCACAGAGTCCTCGTAACTTTTCGAGAATGTCTCCCACTTGGGATCTCTGAACTTTTTCATGTACTCTGTCCGGATCTTCATGGACATGATGTTGTTATTGGTAGACATTTCGCCCTGTTGATATAGTCAGTCAGTCAGTCACCTATGGAATGAACATTATAATGTAAATGGAAAGTGGTATAGCCTTGCCAATGCATGTTCGCATACTTCACGTCACCATCTGTTTTTCGTAGTATACAGTGCAAACTGCAATATATTTTAGTTTGTTTTAGTGTCCTAGTTACATGTACTTACCATAGTAATAACAGTAAACTATACATTATTACATTACTATACCTGAACCAAATCCAATTCCTACACTAACCCTATAGTAAGTGCGTGTTAATTAATATTAATCAGTACTTAAATATATAATTACACTGTAACAATGACACCTTAAAATCAAATGTAACCGTGTATTTTGTTATTCTAGAGTAGGTTACAGGCCAGTGCCCACATTATTTATTTATATTCTTTACATAATACATAAGCCGATGTCACATCCGATCTTTCTAAAAGGGACATTTCTTACGTTCTTGTGACGTTTATAATACACGTTCATCGTACGATTGTAATAAATCATGGTCAAGCATGCATAATCGTAATCTATAAAAATACAACGCATTAAAGAATAATGCTTTTTTATTTTTATTTTTTAAAGAAATTTGTCAAACTATTGAAAATATCAATCGCTAATTAATGACTTAATAAACCCGTCTGGTTTCGCTGGCAGCTCGCGCGATGTTTACAGGTCTGTCTTCACCTGCGCCTGAGTATGTATGTAAACATTGACTCGGATCAATGTAAGCGCTTTAAACTCACCCTCTCCTTTCTTTTCCGTTCCTTAGGCTTTAAAGTTGGATAAAGACGTCCATTTTTGTTCTAACATCCTTGCGAATTGCAAATACGTCTGTCCATCATTGTTGAGCGCCTGCTGCGTACTAGAAAAACAACCCTCACTGATATTACAGCTTTGGAGATCTACAGTGCGCATGCGCACACCATCACACTCGGACTGCTCGAGGACCTGATGCGCAAGTACGCACGCACAATCCAATCCAACCTTTAATTGATCCTAATTTGATTATAATCACCTACTTTGTTCCAGAGGGTGGAGGAAGTTTATTATTATGTGTGGACTTAGTTTGCCCTTCGACATTTTCGCGATATTCTTGTTGTATATTGGAGAATATCAATTGTAAGGTACAGAATACTACATTCCTCTCATTACTTGAGACGACTGTTTCTCAGCGCATGCGCAGCTCTGTCTGTCAGAGGAAAATATTTCACCTCATTACACAATAAAAAGATTTAGAGGTTTAAAAAAATCTGTTTAGGATGTACAATATTCTCATACTGATTTGATCTCTATGCTGTTGGTTAAAATTTAACATGAATGACAAACGGATGGTATCAGGGTAGTACTTTGTCTTCAAAACATTTTTTCTTTACAGCCAACAGTAGTAGTACCATATAAAGGACATTTTTTTCAGTAATATAATCAGTATTAAATCAGTACTATTCATTTTAGGTTTATAAGTAATCAACCTAATCAGGTATTATGATGTACACTAAAAGCTAATAAAGATTACGATTCCTTTACAGAGTATAAACTAAAAGACTGTCAGTGCTACTGTAATGCTTAACTGTCCCATAAACATTCATCCTCCATTAGAGCCCATTTAAACAGCCCAGATGGTTTATAGTTGTCAGATTACAGACATAACAAGACTTCTCTCAGTGTTATTCATCTGTAAAGTACACCATCTGAGAGTTTGGGTAGATGTTGTTTAGTCTGTCTCAGTGTGGGCTGAAACCCAGTATCTTATAAAAGTACTAAAATGACATATTAATTGACGAGTACCATGTTTAAAAACAGATTTTCAGTTTTATTTGTCTGCTGAAGTGTGATTTGTGTTGGTCGTCAACTGGACCAGGCGTACAGTGGAACGTATGGCACTGGGATCTAAGGGAGAGGCGTCCTTCCATTTCAAGCAGCGTTTGCCAAAATACCAAGCCATGATAGTCAGTAATAAATACATTTGTGTGCAATAAGAGTGCTTGGTATTTTTCTCTCCCTTGATGTTAGTGTCCTTTTCTCAGTTTATGCTTCAACTGCTTGCTCCTATGGCGTTGCATAAATAACGGCTGTAGAAAAAACTGTCCACAGGAGCAATGCACCGTCGCTCGGTTCCTGAGCAGGAAGCAATGATACGGGCGCTTTGAGCCGGGCGCTTAGAAGCACTTGCGGTGGACGATGCTGGGACCGGCCTCATCGTATTCCTGCTTGGTGATCCACATCTGCTGGAAGGTGGACAGGGAGGCCAGGATGGATCCGCCGATCCAGACGGAGTACTTACGCTCAGGGGGAGCGATGATCTACAGAGGAGGAGGAGGAGATCAAATATTACTCAGAAAACCAATCTATATTGTCAACACATATCCAGTTAACATGGAAAAACCGACACTTTATACTTAATGAATAAACTTTCCTTGCCTAGCCTATATTGTACACTTATCAACACATGTTAATCCACAGAAAAAATTGTGGTAGACATTAACTTTTTTGCTAACCAGCCACTGGGGCTAGTGGTTTTCCAAAGTTACTAGCCACTCAGCATTTCCACTGGCTACAATTTTGACATCGATACCATGGGGAAAAACGGCCATATAAAAAAATATGTTTAATATTATCTTATAATTTGGCAACAGGTTTATTAGGCTGCTGTCACTTTAAGACCTGATGCACTGATCCATTATACTGTGACACATGCGTTTTCTTATTCAACTGTTTACGTTCACTTAAAACAGAACTGACTGTGTTTACGTGAATACTCGCCAAGACCGGCATTATGACATTATTTTGTGTGTATTTGACTGTTTAAGTGCAATACGCAGGGAAAAATAACTCAATTTAGTCCCAGACAGAAACATAGTGTCGGCCCAGATCCGGCCCACATCTGGGCCGTGTGGAATCACAAAATCTGCGGGAATGAGTAAAATTATGTACTTAATCACACGCCGAAATTCAAGCCCTGTAACATCAACAATATTGATCCAGAGCAAATGAAAGGAGTGAGTGAGGAGAGGCGGGTTTGTGTGTCACTCTCTGTCGGAGAGATGAAAGAGCGAGAAAGAGCAGCTGGTATCATGTGTCTATTCTGTGGGAAATGAGTATTGGAAGCGCTTCAGATATTTCCGTATCAATATTGAAAAATTTATATTTTTGACAACACTACATTGCACTTAGTTTATTATTTGAGATCTCTTTTTAAAAGACTACAATTGACAAATGTATTTATTATATATATAATTCAACCCGCCCAAGTGGTTAGTAGGAGTGACTGCGTTACACGCCACTGCTGAAA
Source organism: Rutilus rutilus (assembly GCF_951802725.1). NCBI lineage: Eukaryota > Metazoa > Chordata > Actinopteri > Cypriniformes > Leuciscidae > Rutilus > Rutilus rutilus. Next base: position 43,875,354 of record NC_140210.1, on the reverse strand, counting down.
TCCAGCCGCATTCGGCGGGTGTTAAAGTCAAGCCCTGGCTGTGGGCGCTCTTACCTTGATCTTCATTGTGCTGGGAGCCAGGGCTGTGATCTCCTTCTGCATACGGTCAGCAATACCAGGGTACATTGTGGTACCACCAGACAGAACGTTGTTGGCGTACAGGTCCTTCCTGATGTCAATGTCGCACTTCATGATGCTGTTGTAAGCGGTCTCGTGAATGCCAGCAGACTCCATTCCTGTGCAGGTGTTTTAAAGAGAGCATATAAATGGCTGGAGCGCTACAAGATAAGACAACAGCTGATCATTTCAGATGTTTCCAGACGTACCAATGAATGAGGGCTGGAACAGGGTCTCGGGGCAACGGAAACGCTCGTTACCAATGGTGATGACCTGACCGTCGGGAAGCTCGTAGCTCTTCTCGAGGGAGGAAGAGGAGGCGGCGGTGGCCATCTCATTCTCAAAGTCCAGGGCAACATAGCACAGCTTCTCCTTGATGTCACGCACGATCTCACGCTCAGCTGTGGTGAACGACAAATCAAAAGGTCAAATTTGGTCGGTTTCTTTCACACACGCTAGAAGGTTAACTACATACACTGCCGTTCAAAAGTTTTGGTACGGTACGATTTTCAATGTTTTTAAAAAGAAGTCTCTTCTGCTCACCAAGGCTGCATTTGTAGCCTTGGTGAGCAGAAGAGACTTCTTTTAAAAACATTAAAAATCTTACCGATCCAAAACTTTTGAACGGCAGTGTATGCCAGTAATAAGTGACGAGGTACACACCGGTTGTGACGAAAGAGTATCCGCGCTCAGTCAGGATCTTCATCAAGTAGTCTGTCAGATCGCGACCAGCCAAGTCCAAACGCATGATGGCGTGGGGAAGAGCGTAACCCTCATAGATGGGCACATTGTGGGTCACACCATCACCGGAGTCCAGCACAATGCCTAATGACAGAGGGGGAAAGAGAGAGCTCGTTTTAAATTCATTATTAGTGGCTAATAGGGGTGTAACGAGACCCTCATGTCACGATTCGATACATATCACGATCCTGAACTCACGGTACGATATTATTGCGACACTCCAAGACATATGGTAAAAGGTTAACAAAAAATGTCCTGTTGAATAAAAAACTAAATTTGATATTACATTGTGGGTGTAAATGAATATCTTGGACTTGGTGCTGGAAACCCAATGCACAGGACAATAGAGACACCAGAATAACAAATATTCATGATTCTGAAGCTGAAAATAACGAATTTTTTTAGACGAATATTGCACTCTGTCACTGACTAGATATATTTAAAATAATGTTGGCCACTTTATACTGGTAACATCAGATATTTGGCATCTTCAGGACACACAAATATTCCCCCATTGCATTATTTTTTTTATTTTTTATATTATTATAAAAAATTTCTCACACAGTAATTTTCATTTTGGATGGAATATCCACAATACAGATTGATGCATTTTTGTATTGCTGTATATTGTGACATGATATATTGTTACACCCCCAGTGGCTAATATATCATTAAAACTGATTGAGTAACTGTTGGCCTTTTGTTATCTTACCGGTGGTACGGCCAGAAGCGTACAGGGACAGGACGGCCTGGATGGCCACGTACATGGCGGGGACGTTGAAGGTCTCAAACATGATCTGGGTCATCTTCTCACGGTTAGCCTTGGGGTTCAGAGGGGCCTCAGTGAGCAGGGTTGGGTGCTCCTCGGGGGCCACGCGGAGCTCGTTGTAGAAGGTGTGGTGCCAGATCTTCTCCATGTCGTCCCAGTTGGTGATGATGCCGTGCTCGATTGGGTACTTAAGGGTCAGGATACCTCTCTTGCTCTGAGCTTCGTCTCCAACGTAGGAGTCTTTCTGACCCATGCCGACCATCACACCCTGGAGGGGAACAAGAGTGACACGATCAGAATAGCTCAAAGATAACACGGTACAATTTCACCTTGTGAAGACTAACACAAATCCAGAAAGGATCTCTGTTTGTACCTGGTGACGTGGGCGGCCGACGATGGAAGGGAAGACAGCCCTGGGGGCGTCATCACCGGCAAAACCAGCCTTGACCAGGCCAGAGCCATTGTCGCACACCAAAGCTGTGGTCTCTTCGTCGTCGCACATTCTGATGGGTTCTAAGAATAGACCAAGTCAGTGAGAAAACAAAGTTGAAGAGGTCACTACTAACTCAAAATGAAATTTGGTGAGAGCTGAATGCATTATCCAAACCAAACCACTGAGAAATGTTCAGGTCACACTAAGAAACGCATTAATAAATAAATAAATAAATAAAATGTATTCAGTTGCCTTTCACTTAAATATTTGAGTGGAATTTGAATTAAAAGATGTGAAAGACATGTAATTTTTATTGTATTTCATTTGCACCAATGTAATCAAATAACATCAACATCAATGAATTCAGCATTACTGTAAAAAGTTGCTGCGTTAAATTTTAAAAGTACAATCAACTTAGATGTTTAAGTCATTTCAACTTAAATTACATTAAACTGACTTAAAAAATGAGTTGAATCGTGTATAACTAAACTTAGTATAACACAATTTGAAAACTGGTTGACGTATTTTGATTAGTTAATGCAATGTAAAAACATGTTGTCATAACTTATTGATAATCACATTTTTACAGTGAATTGCGCGTTACGAATTCGTTACAAAATAGCTAGATAAAAAAAAAATACACTAGGAAAAATTAAGTTTACACTTAAGATACACAGTCAGAGCAAAGTTTCCATGATATCAGTGCAACAAAAAAGTTTGGACTCCTCTTCATAGAAAAATTGAACGAAGCAAAACCGTTGTAAAAACAAGATAAGCGTCTAATCCTTCCATTCACATCTTAAATGTTCCAGGTCTGAATCGTGAAATAGTAAATCCGCTGCTCAATCGTATGGGTGTGTGTGTGTGTGTGTGTGTGTGTGTGTGTGTCCGTTCTGGTGTCAGCGCGCGCTTACCTGTGTCTGCTCGTGCTTAGAGTCCTCAAGTCAAACTGAACTGCCAATGGCTCCTGGTAAGTTACACAGTGAGACGCGCGAACTTATATACCCGTCCCTGGTTTTACAGCTCTTCGGACAACCATTAAGGAATGTCAATGCATTCGAATGGAATTCTTCCCGATCCTCGCCCATATTTGGGTGTCGTTGGGTCGAGCGGTGGGTCTCAACGCCTCGCCGGTGAGCCGCACAGCGACGCGCTCCGGGCGCGCGGGACGGTCCATATATGGCGCTCTAGACCCTAAACCACAGCGCGCGGGGGCAGGCCCGTGTAAGGCCAGTCCGAGGCCAGCGCCACCAATTAAACCAGTGGACACTGAGACCAGCAGCACTGTGTGTTTGTGGTGGGCTATATACCAATATAAGGTCATGGCAGTGGGTTATGATTGTTTACCATTTTCTTTCGTGGGGCATTAGGCCTAATTCTCATATAATTATTTTAATTTCAGATATTATAGGTTAAGTTAAAAACAAAAACAGCAAAGCAAGGAATAATTAAGTCTTAGATTCAATATATTTAATAGGGTGAAATCAAGTAAGTTTGGCCAGTTTTCAAAAGTCATCTTAATGTCAAAATGTATCTCAGTTTGCATGACCTGACCAATATATAAATGTGTGTGTGTGTGTGATTAGTATAGCAGCATCTATTTCAACTTCCATCATACATTCCTAAAATGTATGAAGGGGTAGGAGAAAACATCGGTAACTTTACAATAAGGTTAATTAGTTAACATTAAATACATTAGTTAGCATGAAGTAATAATGAACTGTACTTGTACAACATTTATTAATATTTGTTAATTTGAACATATTCTAACACTTTATTAAAATCTTGTTAACATTAGTTAATGCACTGTGAACTAACACGAACGAACAATAAACAGCTGCATTTTTATTAACTAACATTAACAAAGATTAACAAATATACATCAACAAATGTATTGCTCATGGTTTGTTCATGTTAGTATATACATTAACTAATGTTAAGTAATGAACCTTATTGTCAAGTGTTACCAAAACATCTCGGAGAATCAAATAAACAATGTAGTCACCATAATGGTCATCAGCTGGAATTATAATAGTAAAGCTGTGAAGTCATGGCAAATGTATCACCAATGACCAATAATATCAAAATATCCACTTAGCAAAGCCTTTCAGAGAACAGGATACTAATGATGTTTCCGTTTTTATACTTGGAGTCTATTATAAAATTATTAGACAATCAATTGACTGCCATTAGACAATCACAGCCCTTTGGGCATCTCAATGATATTTAGTGCCATGGCTAAATGCCACGTCACAAACAATGAGGATCATATTTCCTAGACAGTTTATCTAGTGTGGTTAGAGCTTCCCGAGGCTCCCAGTCCCACCCCATATAGGGTGTCAGAGAACCCCCATAAAGTCCAGCATATTTACTGTGGACGGCGCTAACTTTACCCTCCCTTCACTATTTTTAGGAGCTCAGGGGGACATTTGCTTCTCCATCAGTTCAGCTGCTCTCTTCACACCAGCTGAGGGGAGGAAGAAGAGGAGGAAGACTGAGTGGGAGCGACAGATGAGAAACAAGGAGTAAAAGAAAAACAAAATGATGTCAAAAAGGTCACATAAAGCCTTGCACATACAAAGTGTTTGGACACTCTGAATGTCTATTTCGCTGCATTAGATACCCAACCAAGCGGTCTCTGCATACAAATCCTGCTAAAATACATTTTTACATTTGATAAACGGATGTTTTGGTGATTTTTAGTGGACGCATGTTAGCTGAACATGGTCCACTAATGAGAAACACAATGCTTTATTTTGAACACTAAGGCCTGGTTTCACAGACAGGGTTTAGATTAAGTCAGGATTAGGCCTTAGTTTAATTGGTGCATTTAAGCAGCTTTTATAAACTTGCCTTAGAAAAAACTTTACCGGTGTGCATCTTGAGACAAAACAATGACACTGATATATTTTTGCCTTAGTCCCATCTGTGAAACCGGGGGTATGTCTATCATTTTAAGGTCTAGTTTCACAAACAGGGTTTAAATTAAGATAGGATAAGGCCTTAGTTCAAATTAGGACATTTAAGTAGTTTTTATAAATGTGCCTTAAAAAAAAACAAAAAAACATTACTGGTGTGTATCTTGAGACAAAACATTTTAAGATAAATCAGTGCAAACATGCATTTTAGTCTGAGACTAGGCTTAAACCTTGTCTGTGAAACCACAAACCAGGGGTAAATGTTTTGCTCTAAAAGCGTGCATGTGCATCTTTAAAATAGTCACTTACACAGCTGAGTTAAGGCTGCTCTATGCCTGCTGAAAATTCAGTGTAATGACGTACTGCTGCGTAAAAGCCAGACTAAACTATGCCAGCTCTGACCCGCCTCAGCCCCTAAAGCAAAAGCATACTATTAAAATTGCTGTGTAAAAGCCACTTTTAAAATCGCTTTAGACAGTCTGTGTTAAGACACCTAAGTGCCACTTCAGAAGCGCTTCTGTGCCACATTTAGTTTAAATTTGCATCTTTTGCCAAATTTACATTGCAAAGTGATGCCTTTGTCTTGCAGCAGAGGAACACCATTGAAAATGATCTGCCTGTAAGAGATACAGTTTATTCAGAAAATGTAAGTGTTGGATCATGTAATTTTTTTTATTTTATGAAACAATACAAAACAAAGTTGTAATATTAACAAGGAAACACAGTAGAAACGTGATGTCATATCTGAGCTTTCAGGTAGTGCTCATAATTGGCCCGCAGGAGGAACTCAAAGTACGGCTTTGATTTCAGACTCTCCAGCTCGTCTTCCTGCAGGAGATCCTTCACGTCAGGCAGGTACGACTGCAGAGAAACACCTGTGTGCACAAACACGAATACGCACTGTAAATTCTGCACCGCATGTACTAAAGCAGGGCTCTTCATGCTTTGGATGTCAGATACTTCATATCTGCTATAATCAAACCTTAAATAAGCCCTAAACCATCTGTAGCCGCGTTTCCGTTACAGATCTGCGCAAAACTTTTGCGAGATTTTCTAAATGTCGATAGCAAACTATTGTGAAATGACGGCGTTTCCATTAACCGATGTTATGCGACTAAAGCGTAATGTTTTCCTCTCGCGATAAGTCATTCCAAACATCATGGCAATGGATGCTGGTAGGTTTATGTATATATCCCAGCAACCTCACTAGCCATTATTTTTAATGGATATTTTTAAATTATCTAAGCTTTAATGGCAAGGAAAGCCACTTATACTTGGGAGCGGCACATATGACACATATGTGTTTCTCCCTCATTTCTGCTTCAAGGTCTTGATAAACTGTGGCATTTCTTTGTTGTTTAGGATCCAGTATTCCTGTGATTCTTTAGTCTTTTATGAGTTTAATAAAGAACTCTGTCTCATCTTCTGTCCAAACATACCGCGTCATCTTTTTTTGGAAATATGCTCATTTTACAACTCCCCCAGAGTTAAACAGTTGAGTTTTACCGTTTTCGAATCCATTCAGCCGATCTCCGGGTCTGGCAGTACCACTTTTAGCATAGCTTAGCATAGATCATTGAATCGGACAAGACCATTAGCATCTCTCTCAAAAAAATGACCAAAGAGTTTCGATATTTTTCCTATTTAAAACTTGACTCCTTTGTAGTTACATCGTGTACTAAGACCGACGGAAAATGAAAAGTTGCGATTTTCTAGGCTGATATGGCTAGGAACTATACTCTCATTCCTGCGTAATAATCAAGAAACTTTGCTGCCGTACCATGAGTCCAGCAGGCGTAATGATATGACGCAGTGCCTGAAAATAGTCCCCAGCTCGGTAACTTCCAACGTGACCGGGACTAAGTTTGTCTAACCTATTAGACCTATTTTCAGGCGCTGCGTCATATCATTACATCTGCTGGTATATACATCTGGTCAGATGCTAATGGTCTTGTCCGATTCAATGATCTATGCTAAGCTATGCTAAAAGTGGTACCGCCAGACCCGGAGATTGGCTGAATGGATTCGAAAACGGTAAAACTCAACTGTTTAACTCTGGGGAGTTGTAAAATGAGCCTATTTCCAAAAAAAGTGGAGTATCCCTTTAAAGAATGATCGACTGTTACGTACATCAGACCTGTAAATGCAAAAAATGCAAAAAAAAACCTCCATTAGAGTTTTGCGAAAAACTCCTTTTTCAAATTGCCTGAAAAACCACCTCATGCGGGCGTAAAAAAATATGGGAGTTTTTGCTAAATTGATGTGTTTCCATTGGGCGTATTTTCAATTCGCAATTTCAATTTGCGCAATTTGAAGGGTAATAGAAACGTGGCTACTGATATAACAAGAGTCGTCACCATACCTTCTTGAATGAGTTTCTGTAGGATCTTGATGAAAGTGCTGTCTCTGGCTGCTTCTAGAGGATCGTCATTATCATCAGAAGATGACCAACTGCAATCAAGAAATTAATCAGTGAGTCAATGCAAGACCATGAGGCGGCGTTCACATATTCTTGAAAATGCAAAATATCAGATTCGAGTGTGAACAGATCTCGATCCCAAACTGACCCACATGGCAAGAAGTAAACACAGAGGTTATTGGAGTCAGCATTTATGTGTTGACTTATAAGGGAATGTGACACGGACGCCAGGGAATTAGGAGGATGGAGATGAGAGCAAAGTTTTTCTCATACTACTCATACACTCTACACTGAGTGTAACAGCTCACCGTCCCTCCACTGACTGACTTCACTGCCATCTTCCATATTCACCAAGTGACCAAAGAACTACCGGTATGTAAAATCTTTGGAGGAGTGTAAAACATCTGACCTGTCTCGAATTTAGTACCACATATGGAAGTGGCCCAAATCAAGAGTCAAAAATGTGGTTTGTGCAGTTTAAACGGTCATAAAAAAGCAGATCTGAGTCTCATATGAGCAAAAAAAGCAAACAAAGTGGGATTTAGGCAACTTTAGGATGAGTCAAGTAAACTCAAACATTCACCCACACGTATCTCATTTCAGTGAGTTTTATGATGCTCACCTCTCCTTCCAGTCTTTCTTTAAGGCTTTACTGAAGATCTCTCGTTTCAGGGCGTCAATATCAACCAGATCCTTCTACAGATGATGAAAGCATGTAAGAAACACACGCTTCTGAAAGTAACTTCTATTTAAATGCTGTCTGTTATGTATTTACAGATACCTCCTCCAAGTACTCCAGCAGATCCAGAGCTTTCTTAAAGTCGTACTCGTTGGCGCCGCGGTTCTCGTCGCAGATGTACAGCTGGAGGAAGAGAGAGAAACGAGGTTGAGGAAGCCTGAAGGAATTACAGCGTGGTACAGCGTGTGTTTTACTCACAGTAATGAGGTTATGAGGGCTCAGCAGAGGCATGCTGTCTGGGTTCAGCTGCTTCTCGTCCAGCAGCTGTTTAGGAAGAGTCTCCTGATGAAGCAGAAACCGCTCCTGCTCCACTATATCTACACCAACACAACACAGTAATTTCAGAAAAGTTTTTTGCCGAATATGATAACCATTAGGCCGGACGTACTAAGCAAAAACTACATGTCTGTCTCTACACAAGGAGGAGAAAATACAAAGAGCCGTGCATCATTTGCTCCTCGTTTAGTTGATGTACTAACACTAAAAATGCATATCAAGAAGAGAAAATATATATGCAATCCATTTTATATGGACTAAAGCAGGTTTAAAAGTCACCATGAAATCAAAATTATTTTATTTTATTAATGGAATATTGCAGTATTTATTATAAATGAATTATTTGTGCACATTATTTTATTTTTTTTATTCATGTGCCTTATAATCTTTCATCAAAATAACTTCCCCTTCCTCTCCTGAGGGCGGGGTCACCTGTCATTCACATGAGATCCACCAATAGCAAACCACAACCATCCAATCAATTCCCCATGAACAAAATCAAGCCCCGCCCTGCATTTGTTCTTGTTTGAGAAGCCGTTTCACTCAGATATACGTCACAATAGTAAAGAACAGACTCTCTCAACTTCTGTTTCATGCAGTTTTCTGAACGCATATGAAGGCACATGACTGACCGGTGAGCTGTCGGCGGTGAACGGCTTCAGGCATGTCTGACGCGAGAGCCGTGAGTTTGCTGAGGGCCAGCAGGGTCTTCTTCTTGCTGAAGTATCGTGTCTCTGTGTTGGCCTGACTGTACAAGGTACGATGGGCCTGTCGTGAAGAAAAAGCATTTTTAACACTTTAAGTGTCAGGTGTATATATATATATATATATATATATATATATATATATATATATATATATATATATATATATATATATATATATATATATATATATATATATATACACACACACAGTCAAACCTAAATTTATTCAGACACCTTCAAAATTTCTCACATTATCAGTTTATTCGCTATAGTTTAGAAAATGGTAATAAATTATGACAAGAACTCAGAGTTATTAAATCAGTTGATATTTCTCTGGTTTTGTCCATCCTTCTGTTAGACTGTCTCACAAATGAATTATGTTGAATATCTGTCAGCTGTTAAATTTAACTACACAATTAAATAATACCAGTTTAGCTCAACCAATGACCAAGCAATGCTTCATTTCGTTCTGTCTGTGTGTAAAAAGTTTGCATTAGCAATTAAAGAAAAAACACTTCAGCAAAACATGGTCAGCTCAAAGTGTCTGAATAATTTTTGGTCCCAAATTTGTATAAATTTTAATGGTAGTCACTGATGAAGAATTTTTGGGTATAATATTTACTTTATTTTGCTATCCTCACTTGCATAAATGAACTATAGTGTCCTGCACCCACTAGTACCACTAATTGGGGTCTGAATCATTTTTGGTTTGACTGTATATGTGTGTGTGTGTGTGTGTGTGTGTGTAATAAGTGCCATCTGAAATTTTCTTCTAGAATGATAATTTTTATCAAGCTCGTATATTTAAGTTCAGTAATTTCACTTAAATGACAATTAATAGGTCATTTTCATCGCCATTTAAGTTAAATTACTGAATTTAAATAAATATACAAGCTTGACAAAAATGATAATCTGTAAGAAAATTTTAGATGCCACTTAGAGGCTTTTGCATCTGAACTCTTCATTTATATTATACACATATACACATATATATATATATATATATATATATATATAGATATATATAGATAGATATAGATATATATATATAGATAGATAAATAAATAAATAAAGAGGTGCTCTTACTCTCTGATAGTCTTGCACATGTATGTCATGCAGCCAGCTGAGGTGATCGTGAGCCTGCAGGAAACTGGCCAGCTGATGGTGTGTTGCGATTGGCTGAGACAGCAGCTTCCCCCTCTTGCCTTTCTCCATGTACCAGCGGAACAGGAAGTCAGCGAAGTTCTACAGGGAACAGAGAGGACTGTGGGTAAATGCATTTGGCACAGGCTCTTTAATCTAACACAAGGACAGTTCTACAAATATTTTTATATTGTGCACTAGCCAAAAGCTACTTCAACTACACTATATAAACACATCTTCTGATAATACACTAATGTTCAAAAGTTTGTTCAATGTTTCTGAAAGCAGTTTCTTCTGCTCACCAAGGCTGCATTAATTTGATCAAATACACAGTAAAAACCATAATATAGTTAAATATTACTACAATTTATAAAGTTTGTTCAATATATTGCTTAATCAAACTTAATACAATTTTCAGCATCATTACTCCAGTCTTCAGTGTCACATGATCCTTCAGAAATCGCTCTAATATGATGATTTGATGCTCAAGAAACATTTATGATTATTATCAGTGTTGAAAACAGTTTCATGTTTCTGTGGAAACCAGGATACATTTTTTCCAGGATTCTTTGATGAATAGAAAGTTCAAAAGAACAGCTTTTTATTTGGAATAGAAATCTTTTGTAACATCATAAATGTCTTTACTGTCACTTGATGATCCCAAACTTCTGAGCAGTGATGCATCATGTGTTTGGGTTTGTTACCTGATCAGCGAATTTGACCATGTACTGCTGCAGTCGACTCTGGTTGTCCGTCCGCTCGCACAACTGCACCAGTATGTCAAAGTCACAGTATTTCTCCGCCAGCGCTGCGACCCACTGATGCTGACCCAACTCCACTGAGAGAATCACACACAACACACACACGCATTAATCATACAATCTGGCCATTTAAACAGGAAAAGACCATCTGGCCGACAGGTGAACCGACCAATCCCAAAATCACTCACAGAGAGGTGCGAGCAGCTCGGAGCGCTTCTGCGTGTACTCGTTCTCCAGCGCGTCGTAGCGCTCCTGTTGTCCGGCGCGGCGGAGAGACGTCAGCTGAGCCACGTACCCGCTCAACAGAGAGTCCAGCAGCGCCACCAGCTGCTCGCTCAGGACGGCGCGCAGCTCTGCGTCAGCGTGAGGATACGCCGCGTGCAGGATCAGCTCGTGCTGCCGAGTGATGACGCCCCGAACCCCACCGACTCCTCCTGAGGCTGAGAGGATAATTATAATAATTTGTTACATTTATATAGCGCTTTCCCAGGTACTCTTGAATGCTTTGAATGATGGGACGGCAGCCATACTGCGCCAGAACGCCCACCACACACCAGCTTACTGGTGGAGAGGAGACAGTGATGAAGCCAATCAGTAAATATGGGGATGATTAGGAGGCCATGATGGACAGAGGCCACTGGGCAAATATGGCCAGGATGCCGGGGTTAAACCCCTACTCTTTTTCCGAAGAACATCCTGGGATTTTGAATGACCACAGAGAGGAAGATGGACAAGCTATGACATCCATGTAGATGGAGAGCTGCTTTAGTATTTGTAACATAAAAAGCACAGGAAGTGCTTTCAGTGGTGTGTGTGTGTACCTGTCCATGGGATGTACTCGGGCTCAGGGCTGCAGTTCTCTGGTCCTCTGTACAGAGATGCTTTGGATTCTCTGTACTGTGCTGCTGCTTGAAGCATTTCCTACCACACAAAACACGATGATTACTCATTTTAACAAACTCAGGGACCGGGAAGATGATGTGCAAAATATTCTCTTGGACCTCGTGAGTTTTTGTAGCTTTAAGTTCATGTATATACTGTTTTCAACATCATTTTTGCAGCATCATAATGTTTGAAAACACCTGTGGCTTCTAAGCGCGCACAAAATACATTTCGTGCAAACGTATGCTACATGAATCCGGACAGATTTGAAAACAGCATTTTCGTTTCAAAATGCTCTCAGTCCACATTAGCGTTTTCCAAAAGTTTCTCATCCACACCGAGACGTCGGAAACCGCTAAATTCTCCTTACAGCGCATGCGTAAACCCTTATAAACGCTCACTGAGATGATATAGACAGAAAGAAGACATAATCAAGTTATCACGCAATTCTTCTGACAGGATCATTTTATTTAGCTGATATCTCATTCACTGATGTGTCCAGGTCTCACTCACCATCATATGTTTGGTCTAAATCGCGACTGCTCTCATGTTTTGCCGCCGAAAAGCAAATGCAAGTGAATTTCTGTCGTCTTTACCGGACTGTGATATGAAGAGTGTGCAAAGTAACTTATTTTAGCAACTGTGTGAAAGTGAACAGCACTTAACAGGCACAATACCGGTATAAACATGAATATCAATGGGCTCAATATGCATCACATGACTAAACATGCGTACCTCAGTTTTCACAGTCCAACGCGAAAACTGCGTTTTCAAAAAGCTTTGTTTTCGTGGCTAAAACAGTGTGGACAGAAGGCCAAAATGGAGAGAAAAAGATGCGTTTTCAAACGAAAAGGTATTAATGTGGACAAGGCCTCAGATTTTCTCTCTTTAAAGTACTTAGATATGTTGGACCTGGCACACTGATTTGACTGCATGATTTAATGAAGAGGTGAAAAAAATCTGGGCACCTTGACAATGTTATTGACGTTGAGGACGACCTCGGCCCACCTGGCGGCATCCGGATGCTCTTTTAAAGCTTTTTCCTCCTCATCCAACAGACACTCAAAGATGGAGGAGATCTGAGACACCTGGAGGGACACATATGAGATAAATACGTGTTCTTCGTTGGAGTTTCGATGAACGCGGGGCTGAAGTCTCGCACCTCTCTGAAGAACACGTCTGCGGGCGTGAGGTTGGCTGATATCTCGGTGTTGTTCTTCTTCAGGGCTGACAGGATGGCTGTGTTCAACAGCTCGGGATGCTTGGCATGATGGTTCTTCAGCACGATGGCGGCCGAGAGCTTCTCTGCATGTTCGCATAGCAAGAGTCGCGTGGCCATCGGGGACAAGCGCACTGTTGTGGAAGTGAGGCGGTCTAGAAGACCTGTCTGTAGAGCAGACGGAGAGAAAAAACACTGCTGAAAGCTGTGTGAGGGATGGAAGGTGTCTCACAGATTGTGTGTGTGTGTGTGTTGAGGAACCTGAAGCAGGAAGTCCATGAGGCAGCGGTGAGCTTTCATCTTATCCTCCAACTGATGCAGCAGGATCAGTGACGTCAGTGTAAATCCAGCGCCCTCTACAGGACAAAACACACAATCGTTTACACACTGACCAGGGTCCAAATTTAACAAATGTAACCCTTGGATTTACCTTCTTAAATTTAACTTAGAAGTTTGTCTTTTAAAATCCATGTGACAACACATGTGAGCAATACCCTCCAAAAAGATTTTGTGACAGGTGTATTTTGACCAGAAATTATCTCATGAATTTATAGACAAACAAAAAAGCCAAATAGTTAATAAATAAATAATTCCACTCAACAAAACAATTTTTATATATATATATATATATATATATATATATATATATATATATATATATACATATACACACAGTATATATAATTTACTTTTTGAATTATTATTTACCTGATTATTATTTAATGAAAAAAATGGTTGGCAAGAATTATTTATGGTTTGGACGGTAAAGATTTTCGGACGGTTGCGGTGAACTAATTTATCGGGCCAAACTGAAGGGCTGTGTCCCCATCTCTCACCGTCAGGAACAGACTCAGCCCAGCGGGGGTCACACGCAGGGTAGTCGTCCACCAGATCCAGGTCAATCTGGGTCACAATGGCATCCAGCTCGGCAGCTCCCTCTCCATCGCTGGGGAAGAGGTCGTCCACCATGCTCTGAGCACCAATCAGATCGTGCCTGCAGTTCAAACCACAGCGAATGATCTGTGAGCTACAGTCACTGGACAGAAGCGTCTGTGACATCATGAAGGAAACTCACCGGCAGAACTGGAGGAAAGCTTGCTTCAGCAGTTTAGTTTTGTCCTCCTGTGCCACCATGTCTATTTTGGGTGGCGTCTCTAACGGAGTGCCCTGAAAAGATGAAAAATATACATATCTAATTTACTGTAATAATACATTTTGAATACACACACACACTAGAGCTGCACGATTCTGGTTAAATTGAGAATCATGATATTATTTGTTTCAAATAAAGATCACGATTCTCCCACTATTCTGAACAGAACAGACATCTAAACAAAATAGCATGTAATTTCCTAGAGATTCTGACAAAATGTTAATTGCTGCGGTCTATTTAAAATGTTTAATTAATCTGAATTAATTTAAAAAATGGGTTGAATGAATGATTCAACGACTCAATCATATATACTTCACTTGTTTCATTACTGAATGAATCTGCATTTTCAAACGAATCTCCTGAATCAATGATTCAATGAGAAATACATTTTTTAACAGTCACTTGTCGCCACCTACTGGTGTAACGATGTAATTAATACAATTGTTATTTGAAGCATCAAGTTACTTTCAAAAGGTGATTTACTCTATTTTGATCGCTAATGTAGACATCAGTGTTTATATCCGAACTATAAACTTATATCCCAGTAATTCTGTGATACTTCGAGTCATTTAGGAATAAGATTGTGTGAGTTTGAATTGAGGTTGTGATCGTTTAACGATTAATCATGCAGCTCTAACACACACACACGCACATATATATAATATTATGCACGCTTTAAGTAAATTGACTCCAGACCTCAGGTCCAGGTCCAGCCACTGAGGTGCAGAGCGAATCCTCCATGGTCTCGGGCAGGATGGAAGCGCTTTCTCTGGCTAAAATGGCAACCAGTCCACTGTTCTGAGAGAAAAACACCGGCAGACCGGCACACACCCCGCCGCCACGGATCCGGTCACCTGGAGAACAGAGCGAGATCAACTACAGGAGGAAGACTAGCTTCTTCGTTTGGTCTGGCAGTCCGACGGATGTACCTGGAGAGTTGAAGGAGATCTTCTCCTCTGCAAGACCTCCGCGTCCCGCTCCAGTGCTGCAGGCGAACACCAGCTCCTCGTTATAGAGGTACGCAGCGGGACTCGACGGCTCGGGCAACACCAAACGTGTCTTCTGCAGCTCGTCCTCGCTCTGACGGACAACACCGGTACAGAATTCATTCAGTTGTATTCCGTTCTCATGACTTTAAAGGAGTAGTTCACTTCAGAAATCAAATTTCCTTATAATTTCATCCGAGATGTTGGTGTCTTTCTTTCTTCAGTCAAAAAGAAATGAAGGTTTTTGAGGAAAACATTCCAGGATTTTTCTCCATATAGTGGACTTCATATGTGGGTCCAACAGTTTGAAGGTCCAAATTGCAGTTTCAATGCAGCTTCAAAGTCTCTACACGATCCGAGTCGAGGAATAAGGGTCTTATCTAGCCAAACCATCGGCCGTTTTATAAAAAAATGTATATACTTTTTTAACCACAAATGCTCGTCTTGCACTAGCTGTGATGCACCACATATTACGTAATCACGTTGAACGATCACATGTGACGCAGACGGAAGTACCGACCTAGTGTTTACAAAGCGAATGTGCGAAGACTAGGTCAAATGCCATTTACAAAATAAATAAATAAAAGGTAAAACAACAATGTCAGACCATTTTGAAGTTGGAGGAGAAACCCCACATTTTTTAACCGGAACACGCGCGACCTTTCAAGGTGATTACGTAATATGTGGCGCATCACAGCAAGTGCAAGATGAGCATTTGTGGTTAAAAAGTATAGAAATGTTTATTTTTTTTAAGAAAATGGCCGATGGTTTGGCTAGATTAGACCTTTATTCCTCGGCTGGGATCGTGTAGAGGACTTTGAAACTGCAATTTGGACCCTCAACCAGTTGGACCCCATATAAGTCCACTATATGGAGAAAAATCCTGGTATGTTTTCCTCAAAAACCTTCATTTCTTTTCGACTGCAGAAAGACACGAACATCTTGGATGATGTGGGGGTGAGTAAATTATCAAGTGAACTACTCCTTTAATTCAAGAAGCGCTCAGTCAACACATTCAGCTGATTGATGGTTGAACGGTGTACCTGGAAGGGTGGGTTGTATCTGGTGACCTCCACAGTGAGCAGGTCTGGGGAGGGCGCTGCGTTTTCTGCAAGAGTGACCAGACAGAAATACGCCACGCAAGGAGTGTCGCCCGGATGCCATGCTGCCGCCAACACCACCGGCCCCGCGCTGAGAAACACAGAGCATCAGCTGTTGACGTACTGTATGTGCGCATTAGTTTCATTTGAACATTATATTCAGCACTCACTTGCTGTACTGCATGTCCAGATAAGAGACATTCACTCCTTTCTTGATCTCGGAGTAGTTGCTTTCTGAGTCCTAGAAGACAAGTAAATCATATTATTACACCTATATATGTAATTTCATAGGAAGACTAAATGCTTTATTCAGCAATGATGCACTAAATTGATCAAAAGTGATAAAAAAATATATATATTTCAAAAAAATTCTGTTCTTTATAACTTTCTATATTCAAAGAATCCTGAAAAACTTTAGCAGTTTCAACAAAAATATGAAGCTAAATGTGATGACTATTTTCAACATTGATAATAAAATGTTTCTTGAGCATCAAATCATCATATTAGAGTGATTTCTGAAGGATCATGTGACACTGAAGACTGGAGTAATGATGCTGAAAATTCAGCTTTGATCACTTATCATTTTATCATATATTCACATAGAAAACAGTCATTTGAAACTGTAATATTATTTCACAAAATACAATATCATCAGTCATCACATATAGCACATTTCTATAGAATTCTAAAAGCTACCGATAAATGTCTCTGACCCAGATGGCGTCGGTGATGCTGTCTGAGATGATCTGATTGGTGCTCCAGCTCAACACCTGCGTCTCACTGTTCTCATCCACCTCCCATTTACTGAGGCCACACGAGCTGAGGGAGTACAGGCCGCCGGTCTCCTTCGCCCACAACACACTGAACACCTGAGCAGAGAAACATCCCGTCACCGCTTGAGCAAATCAAAGGCAGGATCTGGATCTAACGGTACTGATCTAACGGTACTGACGGTGAGGTCGGCCGGCTGGCCGCGGATGCCGAACAGGCTGGAGACTCTGCGCCCGATCCCCGACAGCATCCCCTGGCCCTGCTGAACCGGCCTCTGGTGCAGTTTACCGGAGGAGTCCGGGGCGAGCCGGAGCAGGTGCCCGCGGTACGATGACACGATGAAACTACCGCCCTGAAAGAGCAAGAGGAACAAATCATGGAAGAAGAGAAACGAAAATAAAAGTCCTATAATAAAAGTAAAGGATATTATACAAACACGATCCCCACAAACAAGTGTGTGTGTGTGTATATATATATATATATATATATATATATATATATATATATATATATATATATAAACTAGGGGTGTCACAATATATCGCAATACAAAAATGCATCAATATGTATTGTGTACAGAGTTTTTAGTGTCAGTACTACATTAAACTACTATATATAATGTTGAATATAATGTATAGTAATGCAATGGGGGAATATTTGTGGGTCCTGATGATGCTAAATATCTTATGTTACCAGTATAAAGTGGCCTACATTATTTTAAATATATCTAGTCAGTGACCGAGTGCAATATTCGTCTAAAATAATTCTGTATTTTCAGCTTCAGAATCATGAACGTTTTTATTCTGGTGTCTCTATTGTCCTGTGCTTTGGGTTTCCAGCACCAAGTCCAAGATATTCATTTACACCCACAATGTAATATCAAATTTAGTTTTCTTTTGTTAACCTTTTACCATATGTCTTGGAGTATCGCAATAATATTGTATCGTGAGTTCAGTATCGTGATACGTATCGAATCGTGACATGAGGGTCTCGTTACACCCCTAATATACATATATATATATAAAATGTATGTATGTGTGTGTGTGTGTGTGCACGCGCACTTTGAGATCACACACAATATTTTTATTGTATTTATGAACAATATGGACCTCTTACACTGCCTGATTGCCCACCTTAACAGCTGCAGTGTAGTTGCACAAGTGTCCACCCAGGTCCAGAGAGATCTCAGTGTAAGTCCCCTCGTGAGCCAGACTGGGCCAGAACCGGGCCGAGCCGTCCGGAGACACGGCCAAAGCGCTGACGGACTGTGAAAAACACATTAGCACAGAGTTGCATCATAGGGTTTAAAACACACTTTATATTCAGTAATATTATGGATTTGACTGCACTGACACTATCAGTTAAGAACAAACCTTGAAGCCACCAAGAAATCAAAATGGACAATTCTTGCCATTTTAGGGAATATTGCAGAATTATGTGCAATCAAAATAATTCCCCTCCCTGATGATGCGTTTACTGGCGTGAGGGCGGGGTCACCTGTCACTCACATGAGATCAGCCAATAGCAAACCACAACCATCCAATCAATCCCCACAGACAAAATCAAGCCCCGCCCTACATTTGTTCTCGTTCGAGAAGCCGTTTCACTCGGATATACGTCACAATAGGGAAGAAAAGACTCTTGCAACCCTGACACAATTATTGAACTATTATTAATCTCCTGTGGTAACGTTGTGCGAGATCTCACCTGTATGGTTGCATGATCGAGCGGACCGGAGGAATTGATGGAGATGAGATCAGCGCTGTACGCAAACTCACTGGACGGCAGCTGGAGGTCTTTACACACTGACAGCTACAATCACAGCAAACTCATAGAGTTCATGCAAACTGTCATGGCAGCAAATTCAGCACCAAACAATAGTGTCTCTTTCTGACCTTTGCCACAGACGTCTGAGACACTTTCCAGACGACCAGATGCTCTCCACAAACCATCCACGCCCAACCGGACGCCTCCACCTTCACAGAGATCTGATCGTCCACTGCAACAGACACAATATCATACATCAAGAAGCCTCTGAACCAATATTAACAATGAATCTGCGTTCAAAACCTAGTGATCTGCCTTGGTCCAGTGCCTAAAATGCCACCCAAGTAGACAGATTGCCAGGTTTTGAGACACAGGTCTAGGTAAAGTTAAAAAAAACACCAATCTTTACCATCAGCCATGGTCAAGGCCTCCATGACTTTGACAGGTAGAGATGATCCGAAAGTCTGAACGTCAAAATTACACGAATCAACAACGGCATGACTCTGAACTCGCGTGGGAGTAGATCTGGAGAAAGAAGAGAGATGCTCTCACAAATCAGCTCAAAAACAAATGCAAACTTTTTTTGTACATTATGGAAACTGCTGGTCATATTCAGTTTTAATTGAAGAAAAAAACTATCGCAACTGGATATTGAATATGTTTGTATTTATGTATTTTTAAATGTTTCGCAATCATAAACGTGCCGTGAATCTAGGCTAATTTGCTAGTTGCTGGTCACTGTGTAGTTTCTAAAAAACAGACTGAAACTTGAATATGAACAATAATTAAATGATATATACATGAGTATGAATAATACTATGCAGATAATTACTAATAATTGAAAGAATTTATTTATTTGCAGAATTTAAAGATTTAATGCATTACAAAACTCTGTTATAACAAAAAAAGTGCAGTGATGGTATCACATGATAATACCATGGTAAGTCGATATATATATATATTTGTATGTATATATCATATATAGACACACACACATATATATATACATACTATGATACTTAATGATTACCATATTTATGTACTACAGTGTTTAACGTTACATGATAATCCAATATGTCACACGAGAATATATAGATACCTTTTTGTGGGAGAATATTTTCAGAGAAATGTTTGAATGGTTTCTCAAGGTTCTTGTTCAGATTTACACGTACACAACGCAATCGCTCAGTGTGTTTACTGTGTTTTACCTGGCCGTGACAGCGGAGCGGCGTGGAGAGAACAGATGCCCGGGCTGGACGCCGCTCACACTCCTCCGACCCCCGGTGCGAGGCGCCTGTCTGCGGCCTGAGCTCGGTGTGCCGCGGGGAGTGAACATACTGGACCCACGATCTGTTTACCAGGGACAGAAACTCATTCAAAGGCAACGAAACGCGATAAACTTTGGAAAAACCTTTTACCGCGCGCTCACTACAGTCAAGCGCACACAATATGCGTCATTCAAACGCGCATGCGCTCCTGAATGTGTGTGGTTGAGAAATGAAACTGATCCTGGGTCAGCGTTTCAGCACAATTATATGTGAGGTTGTGTAGTTTCACTTCACTCTAAAACAGTTTTAGCTTTTTATTGAAATTCAAATATGCAAAATATTAAACTGGAGCATATTATAATAACTCCAATGTGTCTGCACCAAAATGAGTCAATCTCAGCATGGTATTAAATATAATTTCTCATTTATTTCTGTACTTTATACTACAGTGAAACATATCTCTCCTTTTTCAATCTCCATGGATGCGCATGTGTCCTTGCTCTAGTTGGAGATTAATATTTTGTAAATAAGGTGGTAAATTGTGTATTTTTAGTCAAAGCACTCGCGTTGTTTCATAAAATTGAGGTTAAAAAGCTCGAGTCACAGGGATTACTATAATGATGTCTTTACTACCTATCTGGGGCTTGAAAGTGGTAACGTTAGTTGCGTAGCCTGTCAGTGGAGCGACAGAAAGCTCTAAGATTTCATCAAGAAAATATCTTCATTTGTGTTCCGAGGATGAACGAAAGTTTTACAAGTTTGGAACAACAGTAATTAATGACAGAATTTTCATTTTTGGGTGAACTGTCCCTTTAAAAAAACCTTTCAGTTCCTTAAAGTAGTTTTTATCGGGTCGACGCGCTAGAGGGCGCTGTGCAGCGCGTGCGATCTCCGCCCGCCGTCAGTAGTGCACGCGCAGAAGAAGAGGGCGCGCGACCAATGGAGCGGCGGTGGAGAGTTGCGGTCTTCTCCTGATCACCTCATCTATGGCTTAAACGAGGACTTTTCTCTAGGACTGTCGTATACGGAATATGCAGTAGGTGTTGAAAATGTTTACCAAACTGTAAAGCACATATAAACCGGAATGACTTAGGTGTAGTTGAGATTATAGTGTGCAGAAGTGTGATGATGAGCTCAGTGATTGAGGCCGCGCGTAAATTTGGACATGCAGGATTTATTATATTTATAAATCTTATCTAAGGATAACCAATGAATTGACATGTGGTTTGGCTTGTCCGCTCACCTCCCATTGACTTAACGTTACCAGTAAAGTAACCAGCTGTGAATGGCTGTGTCACAACATCTTAACGAGCTGTCTGTCTACACAGCCTTTTGAGGCATTATAGTCCTAAAGCGCCTCTGATCTTTTTGTTTTTTTTAAATCAAATAGAATGTTCGAATATGCCTATGATACGCAAGACATTCGATCGAAAGATTGATTGATTCGAATGTATGAACGCGCCGCGCAAAGTAACCGAATGTTCGAACGCGCTTATGATGAACAAAAATGAATCGAACGTTCACATCGAATGTTAAAACACGTATGATGCATTCAAATCGAATCAGATATTCACGCATACTTATTATTCTCTAAAATTCAGTAAAATATTCGATATTATTTATGATTCTCTAACATCAAATCAGATATTCAGACAAGGTTATGATTCCCTAGAATCATATCAAATGTTCGAGGATGCTCATGATTCCCTAAAATTGAATCATATATTTGAGTGTGTATGATGCTCTTATATCAAGTCAAATATTCAAGCGTGCTTATGTTTCTCTAAAATCAAATCATATTTGAGCATGCATGTTTATGATTCATTAAAATGTAACCAAATATTCAAGCATGTTTATGATGCCCTGAAGTCGAATCAAACATTCACATTGATATGATTCCCACTGATGTGTTTCGTGAATAATGTGAATTCACGCATTACTCTGCATGTTGTCATTTTTCTCATTGCACGGCCTGCAGTGAGTGGCTGTTGTGACCGCAGATGATGAATGTATATGTGATGATCTCTCTTCAGGAGATGAAGCGGGTCCGGACGGAGCAGATCCAGTACGCGGTGACCCAGTACCTGAAGAGGAGACAGTACACAGACACCGATGGCTCTCTGAAGGGGGCCAAACTCTCCCAGTCCGCGGAGGAGATGGCTGCCAGTCTGACGGGTGACTGAACTTAAATAAACCCTGAATAATAGTAATAGCTAGTGGCGGGCAGATCGAGGCTTCGTGGAACACTGAGACAGATGTGTCGAGGCTTCGAAACAATCACCCCTAGTGGTCAGGACAGTGTAAATGCAACAAAAACTCAGGCCAAACATGCATAAAACACCTTTTACAAATCAAATGCAATTATCTAATCATCTAAAGATCATCAAGTGTCTGTTCTTTTATCAACTGTCAGGGTTTGTTTTGTTTGTTCTATGAATGGCTCAGCTAAACTGGCCAATTAGAGACTTTTAACTACCATTATTATACTAATGTCTAATTAAAACGTCTACAAATGTATAAAACTGATCAGAGATCAGGTAAAACCCACAGACACTTGTTCATTGGTTCTCAGTGACTCCTCATAGTTCATGGTTTGACAGATATCATCATCGCCCCTTAAAATTTCGAAGTGTTTTGAAACAGTTATGAAGCCTCATCATGTGACTCTGGCAATTTGATACACGCTTCGAACCATTGATTCGGAAACAAAAGATTCGTAAAGGTTTCATGAAGCGGTGTTTTGAATTTGCCGTCACTAGTGATAGCGAAGCTCATCTCCACCGTTTCTCTCTCTTCCTGTCGTGTGCAGTTCAGACGGAGTCGAGCTGCGCGAATGTGGTGTCCGCCGCCCCGTGTCAGTCTGACCCGCAGCAGTACGAGACCCAGTTCTCCAGACTGCGCTCCTTCCTGCTGGGTGAGACATGATGAGACGCACACAATGCTTTAATCCACAGGGGGGGGGGAGCGCTCTGGTTTTAACAACCATTCTCTGTGTCTCAGAGGCCGAAGCACCGTTAGTGAAGGAGGTGAGCGGCGTCTTGTTTCCGCTCTTCCTCTACCTGCACCTGGACATGGCGCGATGTGGCCTGAAGGGGGCGGTAGACTCGTTCTACGGGCGCTTCCACTCGCTCTTCCAGCAGGACCCTGAGCAGAAAGCCATCGTGGACCTGCTACGAGGAGCCCTCACACTGCAGGTCCGTTGGTTTTACTATTAAAAAGTGTGGTTTAGTTGTTAAAGTCCCTCTGTAGTCAATCATTTTATTCCTTAAAACTCATCTTTGTTCACCAAAATGACACTTCTAGATGTTTCCCTTCTTAATGCCTTAAAATAGCTTGAATGTAACTCTACACCCTTGCCTCGTTTAGTATACGCGGTATTATGAATATGCAAATGAGCCCCGCCTCCACTCACTCGCACAGCTCAGAGATCCGCTCGTTGACGATCACACGTTGATCTGATTGGTTACAAGGTAGTTTGTGACGTCAGAAACACCAGCGATTTCAAAGCGTGTTTTTGAGACTGTCTTTGGTTCACTGCAGTTTTAAGGAGAAAATACTCAGCAATGGTGTCGACTTATGAATTTACACATGATTTGTCTTTAAGCATATTAAAAACACCACATAGACATATAAACAACATTAAAAGCTTGATTTTCACCAAAGGGTGACTTTAACAGTTCACTTAGTTTGCATGCATTTTGTTGCTTTCTACACTTTCTGTGTTTTGCTGCTAAATTATAAACAAACAAAACAATTAATTAGACAATCCACATTGGAAATGGGTCAAGTAGAGCACATTGCATGCAGTATTTCAAGCCGGAAGGGAAGTTGTCATGCTGGAGCCTTTTCTTTTGTCTTCCAGGATGTGACCTCAAACCCTAAACTCTGCTCCCTCCTGGATCACAAGTACGTGGTGCACCTGACGGATCAAGCGTACAGTTACCTACTGCGATACCTGCAGAGCGATGACAACAGCGCCATCTGCTGGGTGCTCAGCACTCATGTGAAGGTATGAGCAGCACAAAACACTGCCTGACAGGAAGTGCTCAAACAAACCAAGATGTATCAGAGCCCGTCTACGGAGAGCCTGCCCACTCCCTATTAAGTCCTATTGTACCGAATGTTGGTTGTAGTTCCACCAGAGTTCCACTGGGGGCGATCGCCCATGAGTGCAGAATGAATGGGAGTCTATGGGGCTAGACGGCTAAATGTGTCTCTTTCACCCGATTGCCGTTAAGAAATCTCAGATTTGATTGCAGGTTTTGCAAGTTCAACATGGGTTATAAGTCGAAAGTTGAATGAACGAGTACTTATGTCTTTTCGATATCTAACAGGTTGAGTTGTTGTTGCCCATAACACGCTAGCATTCTGCTAATCAACGCTGATTGGTCAGTGAAGGACTGATTACGACCAGAGATACCGCTTGATGGCATCGTGGCATCCGAAGCGGGACCAGAAACAAACAAAACAAAAACTCTTCTAGCACGTGTATTTACCTGTGTCAACTGTGTTGTCGATGCCTCAAGAGAAAAGAAAGTGCAGAGCGCGAAAGCACCAGAGTGAGTGAAGGATTGCCGTAAAGCAGTATCTCTGGTCGTACATGTGTATGACGTCATTGACGCTTTAAAAGACTTTTTAAAGCAAATAAGTGTATCTAACACCCAGCAATGTGTAATTTCTTTGCATCTCCTTTCAAATACAATATTCAAATTACTAGACAAAAAATTATATCCTGAGAAAAGTGGATTTTGATGGGTATACTGCCATAGACCTCCATTCATTCTGCACTCGTCCTGTGAGCGCCCTCATGTGGAGCCAGAGTGGAACTGCAACCATTTCAGAAGCCGGAAGTGTACTGAGAGTGAAACTTCTTGCCTTATTAGACATTCTCTGGATGTATTCAGACACCTTCGTCATTTCTCACATTATCACAGTTTATTCGCTATAGTTTAGAAAATGGTAATGAAATATGACAAGAACTCAGAGTTGATATTTCTCTGATTTTGTCCATCCTTCTGTTAGACTGTCTCACAAATGAATTATGTTGAATATCTGTCAGCTGTTAAATTTAACTACACAATTAAGTAATACCAGTTTAGCTCAACCAATCACCAAGCAATGCTTCATTTTGTTCAGTCTGTGTGTTAAAAGGTTGCATTAGCAATTAAAGAAAAAACACTTCGGCAAAACATGGTCAGCTCAAAGTGTCTGAATAATATTTGGTCCCAAATTTGTATAGATTTTACAGGTATGAAGAATTTTTTGCTATAATATGTCACAGTTTACTTTATTTTGCTATCCTGCACCCACTAGTAAAAAAAAAGAAAAATATATCTGGTGTCTGAATAATTTTTGGTTTGACTGTACAGTATTTGGGCTCATGCCTGTGTTTTCTCAGGTGGAGGTGACGGCATCGCGACGAACCGACTACCAGCTGTACGGCGCAGGGATCGGAGCGGGAAACACCACCTCCACTCCCTCTTCCTCCACGACATGGGCCGCCCTGGATGGGTCTGAGGGGGCGGAGCCTGTGGAGGTCACGGCGGGGTTACCGCAGAACGAGGCGGCGCTGGAAACGCTGCAGGACTGCATAAAGCGCGTGCGAGAAGGTCCGCCGTCGCTCACCACCGTCTGCTTCTACGCGTTCCAGCACACGGATCAGCTGCTCAACACGGCCGAGGTGTCGGCGGACAGCCGTCTGCTAGCGGCGGGCTTCGATAACTCTGCCGTCAAGCTGTGGAGTCTGCGGGCCAGGAAGCTGAAGGCCGGGCCTCACTGGGCCGATGTGTCCCGAATAAGACTCGCCTGTGACGTGCTGGAGGAGGAGGTGAGTGACAGCTGTCAATCGCTCGTTTTGGCGAGCTGATGGTGTGTTCATTCATAGCATCAGCATGTGCACATCTAATCAAGTTCAAGTTGGTTTGTTTCTTGAGCACAATTAAAAACCAAAGACCAAAGTGCTGTACAGCAATAGAAATAAAAATACACAGAAATTGAGGGGGGGGGGGGTAAGTTAAAGGGTAATTTACGAGACACATCCTTGGATCCATTAGCGCCTGCACTAAGCCATTCGGCTGATATCTCTAAATAAGCTCTAACTTTAATAATGTTCGACCAAGGGAAAAAAGCTTCTTATCAGGTCAATAACGATAACATTAAAAATGACCGTATATTGTCCGATACTGATATGGTGGCCGATATATCATGCGTCCCTAACCTTAAGTCATTGACATGTATTTTTGTTTCCAATCAGGCAGATGACGAGGACGCCTCGGGCAGCGAGATAAAGACCCTGCGCGCTCACAGCGGCCCGGTGTATCGCACGGCGTTCCTGACGGACGGCTCCGGCCTGCTGTCCTGCTCGGAGGACTCCACCGTGCGCTTCTGGGATCTGACCAGCTTCACGAACACCGTCCTGTACCGCGGCCACGTGTACCCCGTGTGGGACGTGGACGTCAGTCCCTGCAGCCTGTACTTCTCCACGGCGTCCCACGACCGCACCGCGCGCCTCTGGAGCTTCGCGCGCACGTACCCGCTCCGCGTGTACGCCGGACACCTCTCTGACGTCGACTGCGTCAAATTCCACCCCAACTCCAATTACGTGGCGACGGGTTCGACGGATAAAACCGTGCGCCTGTGGAGCACCCAGCAGGGGGCGTCAGTGAGGCTGTTCACCGGGCATCGCGGCCCCGTGCTCTCGCTAGCGTTCTCGCCCAACGGGAAGTACCTGGCGTCGGCCGGAGAGGACCAGAGACTGAAGCTGTGGGACCTGGCGTCCGGGAGCCTGTTTAAAGACCTGCGCGGTCACACCGACAGCATCACCAGCCTGTCCTTCAGTCAGGACAGCAGTTTGGTGGCCTCCGCCTCCATGGACAACTCTGTGCGCGTGTGGGACATCCGTAACGCACACGGCTCCGCCCCCACCGACGGCTCCAGCAACGAGCTGATTGGACAATACACCGGGAGCACTAGCAATATCCTCAATGTGCAGTTCATGGCATGCAACCTGCTGCTGGTGACGGGCACTGCGCTGGAGAAACAGGAGCAATGAGGGAGCGTCACTCTCAGCAAAACATGTCCAGGGCATATTTCACCTCAAAATCACATCAATTATATTTTGTGCAAGTAAAATGACACCTTTTAGCACCATTTAAACATTGCACCATGACAAACTCATTCCCAAGTTATCATAGTTGTAATGCAAGGTGAGATATTCAAATGGTTAAGTGTTTATGATGGTGTAATTTAAGTAAATAATCGAGCTCATAGCCCTCATTACTTTATATATGTATATATATAATGTATAATATAATACAATAATTGTGAATTCATTTTACTGAAAAATTCTGCTATTATTTATAAGTTCATAACAATTCACTGTATTTTTCTAATCTTTGTTAAAGCACAACAAATACTACCTTGATGTGTAAATATTTATTATTATTATTAATAATATTACAATGAGAATTTGGTTGGCAAACGTGTTTGAATAGTCACAATCTTAATGATACTAAGAGGCTTCAAAATATATTTTCTTTTTCTTGTGAAATATGTCCCGGACATGTTCATGGACAGGTCTAGTGAGATTCTCCCTTGTGTGTTTTCCTTCATTTTTGGTTCTGATGTCTGTTAAAGGGATACTCCACTTTTTTTTGGAAATAGGCTCATTTTACAACTCCCCCAGAGTTAAACAGTTGAGTTTTACCGTTTTCGAATCCATTCAGCCGATCTCCGGGTCTGGCGGTACCACTTTTAGCATAGCTTAGCATAGATCATTGAATCGGACAAGACCATTAGCATCTCTCTCAAAAAAATGACCAAAGAGTTTCGATATTTTTCCTATTTAAAACTTGACTCCTTTGTAGTTACATCGTGTACTAAGACCGACGGAAAATGTAAAGTTGCGATTTTCTAGGCTGATATGGCTAGGACCTATACTCTCATTCCTGCGTAATAATCAAGAAACTTTGCTGCGTACCATGAGTCCAGCAGGTGTAATGATATTACGCAGCGCCTGAAAATAGGTCTAATAGGTTAGACAAACTTAGTCCCGGTCACGTTGGAAGTTACTGAGTTGGGGACTATTTTCAGGCGCTGCGTCATATCATTACGCCTGCTGGACTCATGGTACGGCAGCAAAGTTTCTTGATTATTACGCAGGAATGAGAGTATAGTTCCTAGCCATATCAGCCTAGAAAATAGGAAAAATATCGAAACTCTTTGGTCATTTTTTTGAGAGAGATGCTAATGGTCCTGTCCGATTCAATGATCTATGCTAAGCTATGCTAAAAGTGGTACCGCCAGACCCGGAGATCGGCTGAATGGATTCGAAAACGGTAAAACTCAACTGTTTAACTCTGGGGGAGGTGTAAAATGAGCCTATTTCCAAAAAAAGTGGAGTATCCCTTTAATGCCTCTTGAGGTCAGAGGTGCATCCTGCTGTTTTCATATAGATGTAAATATTAGACAAGTTAGGTTATTATTTCCATGTCTGGATTTTTCAGCTCAGCCAATTTCCGTTGTGATATTGCTGTTTTGTTGATGGCCCATGTTTATAAAGGTAATTCTGGAAGAACATTCAACTGGATCTTCACCATGAAGCCAGACAAACAGGATTCATTCTACTTGATCAATCCCTGTATCCTTGTTTTTGTTTCACATGGCATTTGTTTCACTTGTTATAGTTTAACATGGCATCTACCCAGAGTATGTTCCCTACAGATTGAGTTTACCAAGTTTTCTCATTAAAGGCAAGTTGAGAATAGTTTTGCTACAACAAAATAAAAACTTCCCTATGAAGGTTAAAAAAACAAAACAAGATTAATTTACACGCCAGTTTTGTTTGTTGTTGCCTGTTGAACAGAGTAACTCATGGATGAATGATGTGTCTCATTGAATCTGGTTTCGCAGTTATGCAGGTGGTTCTGTATGAAGTCGAGTTCCTCCGTCTCCAGCACTATCTTTTTGTGTCCCTGGTGGTCAACAACACAATCATGGGATGTTTGTCTGGAACTGCGAAGACAAAAAAAAAAAAAAAAGACTTTTGTATCTGATTTGTATTGCTTCCTCGAAAAGAAATGATTTTGCATCATTCTGATACTTGTAAATATATTTTTGTAACATTTCTTGGCTGTCCCGATCTCATTTCTGATGTTGCAAATCTGATTATTACCATTGTAGTACAGTAAGTCCCGGATCCGCCTCCTCACAAACAGGCGTGGTTGCTTTCACCATAACCAGTTTCTGCTCTGGATGGGTGTGACGCCAACCTGACAAGCCTGTCCACCGGCCGGTGTGGCTGAATATCTCACACACTTCCAGCTCCAGTAGAGCTAGTGTCCTCTCTGTGGTTTTGGAGCTGATTTGAAGATGCCCTACGTTGTGAATCAGGCGAGCGGCTCTGGGCAGGCGACCCTAGTGGAGAGCACGCAGGCGGACGGGAAGACCTTCGAACAGCTCCGGCAGGAGTGTTTGAAGAAGGGCAAGTTGTTTGAGGATCCTGATTTCCCTGCCGTGGAAGACTCGCTCTTCTTCAGCCAGAGGGTCCCGGTTAATTTTGAATGGAAGAGGCCGGGGGTGAGTGAGCACTTCATGACACTTGGATGAGGTTCCTGCAGAAATCTGAGTTGATGCATCTTGGGAATGATGAAATGGGGTAGTCTGGGATATCTGAAGCACTTTTGACTTCAATAATTCACTGCAATATCGAACAAGAATTGTTCATGCACACAAAAGGAGACTCCAATCACATTACAAACCAAATGGATTTGATGGAGCAAGATGTCCCAATGAAGCAATTACCCTAAATGTGTTTTTACTTTCATATCCTCCATGTCATTACATTGTTTAGAGCTTAAGAAACAAATGGAGAGAAAAAAAAAAAAAAGAAGCATTTTTAAGAAAATGATATTTTATTCATGTGTTATGCTATGTCCTCTGTAGTGGACACCAGGACTCAGTTGTTTAAAAATAAGGAGACAAGAAATGACATGTATAGGCAAAAACAATGGGGTTTTATTCACCAATCAATTTAAGTATCAGGATTTTTTTTAACCAAACTTTGTGTATGATTCTCAGCTATGTTATGAAATATTTAATGGAATGAATTGTATATTTCATGCAATATGTGGGTAAAATGGCCATAAATGTCATTATCTAAAATTTCATAGGAATATTGATATATAATTTCTTTCCCTATTCACTTGTGTTTCCCAAAATGCCTGATAAACATGATTTAAGTCCTGGTGTCTCTACAGTGGACATGTATGAAATCAAGTCCCTGTAACAGAATATTTTGTTTGGAAACCCCATAACATTTCCCTGAAATGTTGATTTCTGACAAACAATTTGAAAATGAGTGCTAAATGTGATCACTAAATTAATGTCAGCCATTTTTAAAGACCAAGGAGGAGGAGTTGTCCTGGTGAAACCTCCATACATTTGGCATCTCTAAAACTGTGACATGTATGAGGTCCAAGTAATTCACTAAAATATAATGTCCACTACAGTGGACAAAAGTCTGTTCATGGGTCCCAGGAGGATCACTGCAGAGGGAATTGTGTGTGAATTTGGGGGTATACCCTGAAATCTATAGGATAAAGCTGATCATAACCCTTAAAGTTGGACACAAATGTGTGGAACTGTCAAATCGTTAAATTTTCCTCAATACTAAAGTAGAGGATGAAATGCTGAATTTAGTCACTTTAGTGGCTGATAAAGGCACTAAATAGTTTTTGAATGGGGTTGAAGCATTTCCTTCTTCCAGTTCATGTATAGAAGGATGTTAGATGAATGAATGGGAGTGGTTTTTACAGTTGTAAAAATCATTGTCATGATTTTTGATTGTTATGGCAGACGACTGATTAAATGTTGCATGCACTTTACATGTTTTAGAATGCGAGTATGAACATTTTAAAACCTGTCGTGCAAGTTTGCAGAGTGATTCCAGGCCTCGAATCAATCAGAGCTTTGTTTCCCAAAAGCACACTGTAACAAGCCTAAGTTTGTCGTAGAACAATTGCCAAAAATCACTCTTAAAAATAAAAGTTCTTTATTGCCATTGATGGTTCCATAAAGAATCTTTGACATCCATGGAACCTTTCCACTGCACACAAGATTCTTTAGATTTTTCAAATGTTCTTCAAACTAAGAAAATATGGTTCTTTTAAGAACCGTTCACTGAAATGTTCTTAGGTTAACCCAAAATGGTTCTCCGTCATTCCTGTGAAAACCCCCTTTTGGAACCTTTATTTTTAAGAGTGCAATCATGATGCTTTTGGGAAACGCAGCCCAGGTTGTCAATTTTATGAACACACCAGTGCTATATTTCCTGACATTTCACTTTCCTTTGAGAGTAACACAACAAAAAGTCATATTTGTGCATTAAATGCATTTATGAAGTAGCCATTGGAGACGGATGCCATGAAACAGGTCAGGAATGCAGGTGGAATGTAAGCATGCATGAACGCACATTGTTTATTTGGTGTTGATTATTGGAATATGAAGTGGATCCTGGTTTTATTTAGTTGGAAATGGACTATTGAACAGGTTATAAGTGGTTATGACAAATGATAGGTGAAATGCAGAGCACAAATTCTGAGTGTGGGACACCATTCTTGGCTACACGTCACTTCACATTTGATGTGAGATGATCCATACCCCTCACGCTTGAGAGACTTGAATGACCTCTGAATGAAACTACAACTGCATTTCATTCCAGGGTGTTCCCGCAGAGCAACCTTAGATATGCACGGAGTGAAGAGTGAGGGCTTGAGTTATGTGAACACACCTCACACAGGCATCATGGGCGTTCACACATCTCCCTCAGTCTTCAATCAAACGATTCATTAGTAACTGCTGGTCATGTGATGTGTTGTAACTTCTGAAAATGTCTGTAAAAGAGTAGCTTAAAGTTTAACAACAGCCAGAATTGATGGGAGCAAAGTTCACTGTTGTGAATACAACCTACACTAACCTTTTTTTCCCTCAAAATACTTGCTACTAAAAATGTTTAGATAAATGGACGGGTAGATAGACAGACAGACGGATGGATGGATGGATGGATGGATGGATGGATGGAAGGGTAGATAGACAGACGGATGGATGGATAGACAGATGGATGGATGGACGGGTAGATAGACAGATGGATGGATGGATGGAAGGGTAGATAGACAGATGGATGGATGGATGGATGGATGGGTAGACAGACGGATGGATGGATGGACGGGTAGATAGACAGAGGGATGGATGGATAGACAGATGGATGGATGGACGGGTAGATAGACGGATGGATGGATGGATGGAAGGGTAGATAGACAGACGGATGGATGGATAGACAGATGGATGGATGGACAGGTAGATAGACAGATGGATGATGGATGGATAGAAGGGTAGATAGACGGATGGATGGATGGATGGATGGAAGGGTAGATAGACAGACGGATGGATGGATAGACAGACAGATGGATGGATGGACGGGTAGATAGACGGACGGATGGATGGAAGGGTAGATAGACAGATGGATGGATGGATGGGTAGATAGACGGATGGATGGATGGATGGAAGGGTAGATAGATGGACGGATGGATGGACGGGTAGATAGATGGATGGATGGATGGATGGACGGACGGGTAGATAGATGGATGGATAGACAGACAGACGTATGGATGAATGAATGGACGGGTAGATAGACAGATGGATAGCTGGATGAATGGATGGATAAACATAGATAGATAGATGGATGGGTGTTATTAGATTTGATAAATTGATTTTTTTTTTCTAAAAATACTTCTAAAAATGTTTGGATAAATGGACAGGTAGATGGATGGATGGATGGACGGGTAGATAGACGGATGGATGGATGGGTAGACAGATGGATGGATGGATGGACAGGTAGATAGATAGATGGATGGGTAGACAGACAGATGGATGGATGGATGGGTAGACAGACAGACGGATGGATGGACAGGTAGACAGACGGATGGATGGATGGGTAGACAGACAGACGGATGGATGGATGGATGGATGGAAGGGTAGATAGACAGGTGGACGGATGGATGGACAGGTAGATGAATGGACGGGTAGATAGACAGATGGATGGATGGATGATAGACAGACAGATGGATGGATGGACAGGTAGATAGACGGATGGATGGATGGACGGACGGGTAGATAGACGGATGGATGGATGGATGGATGGATAGACAGACGGATGGATGGATGGACGGACAGGTAGATAGATGGATGGATAGACAGACAGATGGATGGATGGACGGGTAGATAGACAGATGGATAGCTGGATGAATGCATGGATAAACATATATAGATAGATAGATGGATGGGTGTTATTAGATTTGATAAACTGATTAATATTTTTTTTCTGATCTGTTCAAATTCAGGAAATCTGCAAAACCCCACAATTCATCACAGGAGGAGCCACCAGGACAGACATCTGTCAGGGGCAGCTGGGTATGTTTTCTTCTTGTTTCTTCAAAACACCTTCAATGACCAAAGAATGTCCATGCATTATGCATAATATATGAGTATATATATATTCAGTAATATATCATTTCCTTCATATATGGCCGCACAGGAGACTGCTGGCTGTTGGCAGCGATCGCCTCCTTGACCCTCCACGAGGAGACGCTGAAGAGGGTCGTCCCACATGACCAGGGCTTTGACCACGGATATGCCGGAATCTTCCATTTCCAGGTGAGTCTCACTCGCTGATAGAGGAGTAAAATAATTTTATTCGTCTAAAATAATTCTGTATTTTCAGCTTCAGAATCATGAATATTTTTATTCTGGTGTCTCTATTGTCCTGTGCTTTGGGTTTCCAGCACCAAGTCCAAACCTATTCATTTTCAATGTAATACCAAATTTAGCATTTTAATCAACAGTGCATTTTTTGTTAACCTTTTGTCACATGTTTTGGAGTATCGCAATAATATCATACCGTGAGTTCAGTATCGTGATATGTATCGAATCGTGACATGAGGGTATCGTTACAGCCCTGCTCCCCTACTCGCCGACGGCCTACAGCTTCACAATGGCCAGTGTTGCCAGACGTACGATAATTATCGTATTTGTATGATAATTTTGACCTCTGTACGATGAATAATGAAAAAAATCCTATAATGTATGATAATTTCAGAATTTTGTGACACTTCAAATGATGGTCGTTATAATCATAGGGCTTCTATACTCATTGATCTAGCTATGGATTCTACGTCTACAGTCATGATCGTGAGGAGAACGTGAACGTGGCGATACGCATGTCTTCCATCACATCTCATTTATTTATTCTAGGCCAATCATCGTGGAGAATGACTTGTCATCTCTGTATGTTTTGCAAGAAAAGAAATTGCAGTAATTTGCATGTCGTGTCAAAAAGTTGTTGGTCTAGATAGATCGCTGCATTCTGTACGTTTGACTCGTGTATGATCATTTTCTTCTCCAAATACGATCATTTTACGATAAGCTTCTGGTACGATACTTGTACATTTCCAATCGGAAACACTGACAATGAACCCTAATCAAACTCGCCTTGTTCACAGTTCTGGCAGCATAATAAATGGATGGATGTGGTGGTGGATGACAGACTCCCGTGTGTGAGGAACAAGCTGATGTTCCTCCACTCCGCCGACCAAACTGAGTTCTGGAGTGCGCTTCTGGAGAAGGCCTACGCCAAGTATGCACTTTAGTTCACAAAAACAAAATGTCAAATCTTAGTTTGGAGATGTCAAACTCATTCCTGTGCGCCTCTCTCAGACTGAACGGCAGCTATGAATCCCTGAAAGGTGGAAGCACCATGGAGGCGATGGAGGACTTCACCGGAGGTGTGGGCGAGATGTACGAGACGAAGAGCGCCCCGAACAACCTCTTCATCATCCTCAAGAAAGCCGTGGAGAGAGGGTCCATGCTCGGATGCTCCATCGATGTGAGCCAAGCTTTGCTGGATTCAAAGTGGGATCAATAACCCAATCTTCCGTTCCCGATTTCCACATGTTTGTGTTTTCATGTCGCTAGATCACAAGTTCTGCTGAATCCGAAGCCCAAACCACTACTGGTCTGGTTAAAGGACACGCTTACTCCGTCACTGGAGTGGATGAGGTAAACACAGCAACACTCATTCAAACGAGATGTTAGTGCTGGGCAGATTACACACACATATACGTATTATGTAAACACAAACTTTTATTTTGGAACGCGATTAATCGTTGCCCAGTACTTGTTATCTTCTCTTCTTTTTTTTTGGCTTAGATTCACTGTTTTCCTCTCTCTATTTTGTCTTGTTTCTTCAGGTCAACTACAGAGGAGCGAAGGTCCAGCTGATTCGTGTCCGTAACCCCTGGGGTCAGGTGGAGTGGAACGGGCCATGGAGTGACAAGTAAGCAACCATGATGACATAGTCCGTTTATGAAATAATATTACAAAAAACATCTTCGAGATCAGACAGTTTTGTGTCATCTTATTATTCAACAGAGCACTTTTGTGTTACTTTACTGAGGAACATGCACTTACGACACGGGTCTCAGGACGCAAAGCTGAACAGGCAGTGAACGAACAGCGCTGAACCAAGTTTTTGTTGTTTACACGGAACCCGATTTTGAAAAGTTTGCATTTGCAGGCACTCAAAACACAATGGTCGTGTAAACGAACGAATTTACGTTTTTATTTGAAACCGGTGTTGTGTAAAAAGACCCTAAAATCGCTGGTGCTTCTGACGTCACAAACTACCTTGTAACCAATCAGGTCAAAGTGTGATCGTCAACGAGTGGATCTATGAGCTGGTGTGAGTGAGTGGAGGCGGGGTCATTTGCATATTCATAGAACCGCATATACTAAATGTGGCAAAGGTGTAGAGTTACAATCAAGCTATTTTAATGCATGAAGAATTTTTTTTTTTCAAGGAAAAACTTTTAAATATGTAATTTTGGCGATCTAAGATTCGTTTTAAAGGACACAATTATTGACTTCAGGGGGACTTTAACATTTCAGAAAATGTGTTTTAGGGTCTCATGACCCTCTAAAATGAAAAATGCAATTTGTTAGACTAGTTAGGTTTTACATGCACATTACAAAAACGCCCCCAAAAAACAATGGTATTAGCAAATATACCACAAAAAAATTCACTATAAATAATTTAATTTGACCATTTATCAGTAAATAAATAATTAAGTGTCTGTCCACCTCTAATATTTACCAGTTGTTTAGTATTATTTGCAGGTTAATTGTTTGTTGATAAATATATTTAATGTGCATTTAAATTATAAAATATATTTATAATTAATAATCATTACATTTATAAATAAATCGCCTACATTACATTTGTACTTGGGATGTCACTGTAAATGCTCCAAATCTTGTATTTTCAGCGCTAGGGAATGGAGCGTCATTGACAGTGCAGAGAAGAATCGATTGCTGCACAATTCCCTGGATGACGGAGAGTTCTGGTACGTACGACCCATCGGTCCAGTTCACATCAGGCTGATTCCTCTTAAACAGCTCCACTAAAAATCCTCTGAGAAGCTTCTGCTGACCAAGCGTCCAATATCAGACCTGCGGTACTAACTTGTATGACTTGTTGTGTTGCAGGATGGAGTTTGGAGACTTCAAATCCAACTACGATAAGATCGAGATCTGTAACCTGACTGCAGACTCTCTCTCAGATGACATTACGAAGAAGTGGGAGGTGAACCTGTTTGAGGGAAACTGGATCAGGGGCGCCACTGCTGGCGGCTGCAGGAACTTCATCGGTCAGTATCATGAAGCCAAATTAGTGTAGATTTAATCATAAAAGCATGCATGTTTATTAGGGGTGTAACGATACCCTCGTGTCACGATTCGATACATATCACGATACGATATTATTGCGATACTCCAAGACATATGGTAAAAAGTTCACAAAAAATGCACTGTTGATTAAAATGCTAAGTTTGATATTACATTGTGGGTGTAAATGAATAGTCTTGGACTTGGTGCTGGAAACCCAATGCACAGGACAATAGAGACACCAGAATAAATATATTCATGATTCTGAAGATGAAAATACAGAATTATTTTAGACTCTGTCACTGACTAGATATATTTACAATAATGTAAGCCACTTTTACTGGTAACATAAGATATTTGGCATTATCGGGACACACAAATATTCCCCCATTGCATTATTATACATTATATTCAACATTATATATAGTAGTTTAATGTAGTACTGATACCAAAACTCTATAAACTTGAATTCTTTCTTACACAGAAATTTCCATTTTGAACTATCCACAATACAGATTGTCACTATCCACGATTCGATACACATTGATGCATTTTTGTATTGCGATATATTGGGACACGATATATTGTTACACCCATCATTTATACATGAGGCCACAGTAATTTCATTCTTTAGCGTTACATGGTCCTACATTTGCGTTCCTCTCGATCTTGATCTTCTCAGACACATTCTGGACAAACCCGCAGTTTAAGCTTCGTCTGAAAGATCCAGATGATGGCGATAAGCTGTGTAGCGTCATCGTGGCCCTGTTGCAGAAGAACCGGCGTCGGCTCAGGAAGGAAGGGCTTGACATGGAAACCGTCGGCTTTGCCATTTACGAGGTAAAAGAGAGATAAAATGCTGTAGACGAGTTTGGAGAACTTCTTGTAGTGCTTCTAGCTCACCTGGTCACTTACTGTACCCATAGGCTCCTGATGATCAAGACCACCAGGGGAAGGACTTCTTCCGCTACAATGGCTCTAAAGCGCGGAGTCGTAGTTACGTCAACATGAGGGAGGTGTCCGAGCGCTTCCGACTCCCACCAGGGAACTATCTGGTGGTTCCCACCACCTTCCAGCCGCACAAGGAGGCCGACTTCCTAATCCGGATCTTCTCTGAGAAGAAAGCTGGAGCTGTGTAAGTCTATCCAACCTACTCTTCAGTTTTATTGGCCAGATTTTGTAAATAATGATAATAAACTAAAAAATATTGTATGTAACTATAACAGGGTTCATACAAGGTGCTTGAATTTGACGTTTTGAAATGTAAGTCTTGGAAAACCCTTGAAAATAGCCATATTTATGAAAAGGTACTTGAAAAGTGCTTAAATTATTATTAGACAATATATGTGAAAATAGTGTTTAATTTTATTGATTACACAATCTTTTCACACAAAATCAACGCTGCAGCCCATCTGATATATATAGAGCCATTTTGCATGGCTATGAGCTTGATATTGCTTATATAAATATCCAAATATATAATAGATCTTACTTTCTTTAAGTCAATCATATATTCACGGGGGGGAATCAGTTTGAATAAGGAATATCTTTGTCCTTTCAATGGTTAAAGTTACCACAGGCATTGCTTGTGCTACATTTTATTTGTACCATTTTGTTTTATTTGTTTATTTTTGTTTATCTGTTTACCTTAGAATTAGAATTTTTTTCTTAGGCAAAAAAAACGAACATTTATCATTGTTGTTGGTAGATGGTGGACCGTGAGGTAGTTCCTCAAAACAAATTATATATATACTGTATTTTCACAGCACATAGCCTAATTGTATAATATGTTTTGTGTTTGCAGTGAGATGGGAAACACCATTCAAGCAGATTTGCCAGAAGTGAGTAAATAAGATAAAAAAGACTCACTGGTCCATGCCATGGTTTATTTTTGTGTTTGTGCACTGGGAAAGACTCAAATACAGTTTAGGTGTAAATAGTTTGACATGAACTGATGTTGTATGTTAAAAGTGTATGTTTCTCTCCATTTTGTGAAGCCACCGAAGCCAAACCCCCCTGATGAAGAGACAGATGAGGAGAAGGGCCTGAGGAGACTTTTTGAACAGATCGCTGGATCGGTAAGACATGGAAAACTGCGGAAGCTTGTTTTCTTTCCGCTACAAAATCATACTAATAATAAACAAATAAAAAAAGTTAATTGTGATTTTTAGTCCCTTAAGTGACATGATGAAGGAAAAAAAATGTTATTTCGTTTGCGGGGAATGCAAAACATTTGCGAGAGAAACGCAAAAGTTTTCCACCACCTTGTCCCTTTAGGGGCTCCATAGATCTCAAAAGGTTTTGTTTCTCTGGGTAAGGAAAGGTTTTGCGAGTGAACGCAAAGTTTGCCGGGAATGCAAAAAGTTTTGCGAGCGAAAGCAAAGTTTCTTGGGAGAAGCGCAAATGCGCTTTAATAATGAAAATGATTATTTTTCCTCCCATTTCAGATTTTTTCCCACCACTTTGCCGCTTTAGGGCTCCTTACCTCACAATTTTGATAAAAAAGTCATAATATCGGGATATAAACGTCAATAAATTCATATAAATTTAGATAATACGATATACTCTCGCAATTACCTTCCATAGAAGCGTCCATCGAAAAATCCAGTCAAGTCAACCGTCTTACTGTCTGTGCCGCAGGGTTTCCCCAAAGGGAATTATGCAGCGTGTTCGTGAGATGATGAAAAACTAATAATTACATCTTTTTTATTATTAAAACAAATTAATTTTTAAAATAAAAAACAATGCAAAACTAAAAGATTAATAAAATATATGTATTGCCTATATATATGATTTGTTTACCTCTACGTCACGTGGCCATTAACCGCGAACATTCGAATGCGTTGTTACATTTTTGTAATATTAATTTAAAATCTTACTATAACTATGTATTTTTGGTCAATGATTTTCGGCTGAGAAACAAATTTGTGAATCCCTGGCTTATGCAGAATTCTGTGGCGATACAGTGGTGGCATAGTACTTATGAGCGCGCGCCCTCGTCTGGTTACAGTATGTTTTACACTCTTCCCAATGTGTCTGTAGGATAAAGCCATCAGCGCCAGAGAACTGCAGCACGTGCTGAACAGTGTTCTGAGCAGAAGTGAGTCTGTCACCATATTCAAGCATTTTAATCCAGGAATATTTTTTTTGTATTCAGTGATAAACATGAATGCTTACAACATGTCATGTCTCTCTGCAGGGAAAGAGGTGAAGTTTGATGGTCTGACCCTCAACACTTGCCACAGCATCATAAACCTGATGGATGTATCCTCTCAAGGGCTAATGTGTTAATATTATTAGTCTAAAAATAAAACGTAACTAACCCACTGGTGTCCCAAACTTAATTACAAAAACTAACATGTAAACTTGTGAAATATAATAAACTGTTGTCAAGTTTGGTATGTAGGGATTATGACTATAATAATTTGCGGTGTAGGCCTATAATTTTGTGGCTCAGTTTTCCTGAACCGAGTACAGGTGGATGGCTCAGGAATGCTGGAATTCGAGGAGTTCAAAGTTTTCTGGGATAAGCT
Organism: Rutilus rutilus; assembly: GCF_951802725.1. Taxonomy (NCBI): domain Eukaryota; kingdom Metazoa; phylum Chordata; class Actinopteri; order Cypriniformes; family Leuciscidae; genus Rutilus; species Rutilus rutilus. The sequence goes on along the minus strand of NC_140210.1, from coordinate 43,834,879 downwards.
GAAGAAATGGATCGTGAGTTACAGAATCATGCATTCACTCGTCTGTTTATCATGAGTCAGCATAGTTCTCAGAATGAAGTTGTGTCTTGTGCTGTTGTAGATGCTGTTCTTGTCTTATGACACGGATCGTTCAGGACGCATGTCTTCCTACGAGCTCCGCAGTGCTCTGACCGCTGCAGGTAAACACACCTGATGATCAACTATAGCAGTGCAATCTAAATAAAGTTATTTAGAAATAATTAGTAAATAGTACTAGAGTAATTACTGGTATATGATTTAGACCAGGGGTTTTCAATCTTTTAGATGCAACAGACCCCAACAGAATATGTTCATTCAAATGAATAAAAAATATTATAATAAATATTTCTAAATATTATTCGGAAAATAGTTAAATAATTACTTTTTTTTTTAAACATTATAGCACTCTACTGTTAAATGCATTATTTATTTGCATTATTCATTTATTTACTTGTTTTTTATGTTAATACATTTTTTATTTATCTATTAATTTTAAAAATGTATTATAATTATTTGTTTTAATATATATATATATTTGTTTTTTATCTATTAATTTTAATTTATTTTTAAATATATATTTAAAAATTAAAATTAATAGGTCGCATGATTGTTTAATTTACACTATGTAGTTTTTTACAAATTATATATTTGGTATATGTTTTTAGAAAGGCCTGACCAGGGACTGGGGTTGCAAATTAGCCTAATGGCTAGAAACCTTTTATGCAACACATTTACATATTTTGTTTTGGCTTTACCTATGATAATCATGTATGTAATAATGTGCGCTGCATTGTCCCTGACAAATAAACTAATAATAAATAATATATATATATATATATATATATATATATATATATATATATATTACGCTGTTTCTAAACATCGCCAATTTTTGAAACACCCCCTCTCTAAACATTACCATGCATGGACCCCTTTTGAAAACCCCTGATTTAGATCTTGTTTGTGTTTTCTTCATTCAGGTATGCAGTTGAACAATAAGATTCTGCAGTTGGTGTGTCTACGGTTCGCAGACGATAATTATGAGATTGATTTTGACGATTACCTGACGCTCATCGTGCGTCTGGAGAACATGTTCCGTAAGTGACAGCGGTGCATCAACATGCAGGCCATTAACCTGAAGGTCTTAGTCTTAGACTCAATAATTCTGGAAGTTTCATTACTGATGTTTCACTGTAATGTCGGCTTTGTCTGAGCAAGCATCTGTTCTGTGCCTGTGCTGTGTGATTTATTATTAATATTTAATCTTCTATAACATGTGGGTGTTGATAAAACCTTAGCACTTAAACACAGATTTTGGCATTTGTTACAGGAGTTTTCCAGGCCTTTGATAGCAAAAAGACAGGAGAGATCAGCCTGAACATGCTACAGGTAATGCACCATTTTGTATTTACACTAGTAAATGTAAAAAAATGCAAAACATCATTCATTTATTTATTTTGCAATAGTCTCTATACATTGGCTAGAAAATAAGAATGCAAAGCAAGTAAACTCACATACGTCTTATATACATGTGTGTCAGTTGTGCCGTTGACAATTTCAGTATTTCTAACCTGCAGTCAGGTCAAAATTATAAACAAATCTTAATTTCTTCACAGTTCCTGATGTTATCCATGAACGTCTGAGGATTCAGCAGGAACAGTGTGATGGATGGAGTCACTGTTATTCTGAACAGTTCTTCACACACACACACACACACACACACACGCACACACACACACACACACACACACACACACACACACACACACACACACACAAACACTCACTCTAACACACACGCACTCACTCACTAACTCACTCATACACACACACACACACACACACACACACACACACACACACACACACACACACACACACACACACACACACACACACACACACACACACACACACACACACACACACTCACTCACTCAAACAGGGTCTTTCCCATTGCTACTTACTATGGATTCCTGTGAAAGTTTTACTCTTGATTGTTTTGTGAACAAAGTCTATAATGTTGTGTTCTTCTTGGCACATGTTTACTGTTATTTTTCTGTGATTTGAAGCATATTCTTTCTTTATGGATTTTGCAAGAAATTGTGATAATTGCAAGATTTTGTATTCTTCACAGAGCTGCTAAACCACCAAGTTTTCATCTCGAAAGGTGCATGCGTAATGAACAAAATCAGGGCTTTAAATGAATAAAAAACTTCAATAAAAAAATGACTGTGGCTTTTGTTATTGACAAGCTGTGACAGAGAAACCAATAATTAAATATGTTAATTGTACAAATAATAATTTGTTCAATATTAAACAAGGTCTATGCATTCTGTCAGCGAATCATCCCTATGATTTTTTTTTTTTTTAACTAAATGTATTCATGGTTAACCCTTGTGTAATGCTGCGGGTCAATTTGACCCATTTTTAAATATCGCTTAACCTGTGTTTTTTTTTTCGTGACATTTTGTGACTTTTTCTTATTTACGGTCAGGAACATGCATACAAAGTTTGAATGCGGTGATGTGTTTTTTGACGCACACACATAATTTCTATTACATATCTGTAATTTTGACCCAATTATTTAATATTTTAAGGCAACTGTACAGACCCAAAATAATAACATTTCTTGGTTATATTTTGTTATTTAGTTTTTTACTATGCAACTAAAAAGGAGCTTTTTCCCACTTATTTCAATACGGAAAAAATATTTTGTCAGCCACAGATGAAATACTAACCTGTAGTTTTTCTTACAGTACAATGTAAGATTGTACAGTACAGTACAATGTAAGTTTCTTACAGAATTCAATACCCACAAATATTAGAAACTCAGGAAGTTTTGCAGTATTTAAAGCCAGCTTCAAAATTTGGCTAAAATCAGCACAAGAGTGTCACCACTAATGATTGCATTGTATTTTCTGTATTTGGTGTATACATCAAATCGTTCTTATGAATTTTGAATAATATGTATTTTTGTAAATTTATGTAGTATATTTGTTGTTTAGTGGTTGTTTTGAGTCTTTTGTTTTGTCTACCTGCCCAGGGACAACAGATGAAAATTAGCTGTTAGCTAACTCTGGTGCAATTGTCTGAATTGTGCGCTGTCCCTGCCAAATAAACAAATAAATAAATAAATAAATATATAAAGTTATAAAAAGTCATAGAAGTTCAATATATATATATACAAACAAAGCAACAATGGGCATATTCATTCATGTAATAAATAAACTATTTGGTAAATTACTAAATAAAAATGCAAAAAAAGCCGATGTAATGTATGTTAGACATACAAGTTTGCCATTTATTATTAAATGCAAAGTTTGCACAGGGCAGCGTCGAGCGTCATGATCATCATCACTTGACGTCCCCCTAGACTAAACCAAATGTGAATCAGGGGTGTTTCTGGAACTACAATAGTTGCGTCTGTATTTCCTGTCATTTATCAGTCACTTCAGTATTTGATTCCAATCCTTATATATAAAAAACAGCCATATATATGAATATTAACTTGTTGTTCTTTAGGCAAAATTATCGCATAGTCTGTGCTACTCCCCTTCACTCCGTCGAGATGGTCGCGTCTCAGAAATGGCCGCTGTTGTCCATGTGTTTCGAGCTGATACAAGAACCTCTAAGTTTTGATTTCACGTTGTTTACGTTTAATAACATTCAAGCTATTAAGATCTAAAACATACAAACGACCAGATAATACATTAACTTGCAAGAATGGTGAGTAATGTTATTCGTATTCACATTTTTAGCTGTCATGCTAGTAAAGCCATGTGTAAGTTACTTGTAAATCCCGTTTCACTGTTAATTGTTAATAACGGAGTTAATTTAAACACCAAGTACAGTGACTATGCTCTAAAAAAAACTTGTTTATGGGTTCAGGTTAGTTCTTATCACGAATCTATTTGTGTTACGTTAGCAAGCTGTGTTATCATCATCATAATAATGAATGTGTTTATTGTAAAACAGTTGGTCCAAATACCCTAAAGATTCACTAACATTCATCCTAGAGTAACTAAAATGACTCTGCAGTCACCGAATATGGCAGATCTGTGTGTTGGCTGCATTTGAGTTGTGATCTGTGTGTCTCCAGCCTCACAGAAAGAAGAAAGCCTTCATCAATAAGAAGAATGCTGTGTCCTTCCACCTGGTGCACAGAAGTCAGAAAGACCCGCTGGCGGCAGACGAGAAGGCACCTCAACATGTCCTTCTGCCTGCTGCCAAGGTAAAACAAACTGACTAAACTGGTTTTGTGCTGTTAAACAGTCACAACATCCATATATCGGGCTCTGGAGCGTGTCACTGACGTCGCCGTCTGTTCCTGCAGGTGGAGGTGGAGAAGAGGAGGGAGGAACAGCGCAAGTTTGGAGTGTTTTTCGATGACGACTACAATTACCTGCAGCACCTGAGGGAGGCGCCCCAGCCCGTGGAGCTCGTCTCCACCCCTCGCGTCCACAGAGACGCTCGCCCGAAACCCGCTGAGGATGAAGAGGACATGGAGGGAGAGGACGTCCGTGTAAGGCTGAACGGCAGCAGCTGCTCCCTGCAGCTGCCAGATTTACACATCTGATAATGTTCTGACACTGATTATATCACTAATGTAAAGTCTATCGCACCTGCTGTGTACATATTGCGGAAGGATATGAATCAGGGTTCATTACTTGTTATTACTAGTCACAAGGAGGTGATTTAAGGCCGTGTTTACAGCTGGTATTAAGATGCATTTCGGTCGATCGGATCACAAGTGGACGACGCTAAGTACAGGTGTAAACGGGGTCTAAAGCGTTTTGAGCTCGTCCACTTTCCACCACTTCCAGAGGAAGTTGAAAACACATTCGACCGGATTGCTTTTGTAGTGTAAACGCTCATGTGGTCGAATGTGTTCAAACAGCCACAAAACACCGTCTTCTCTCCGTCTACTGATCTAATGAGGGAACATTATGGGAAGAGCTCTAGCCAGACGGGGTTTAAACTTTGTCGGCTGGAGACTCAAGTTTGGTTTGAAGGTGAAAATCGTATCAAGCACAATGTTCTCTCACCATTCCTGATTTCTAACACACACTCACAGCGTTTGGCTGATCTTGCGTCCGTCAGAGCAGAAACTATAGCTGATTATCTCTGTGTGTTTTTCCGTCTCTCCGGTCGTGTTCATATGTTAATAGCGTGAGCTTATTTCATACATTAGATCGAAAGATCTGAAAAAACATAAATTTACCCTCCCCTCGAAGAAATCAGGACAGAAGTGGCTGAAAGTGGACAAAAGAGACGGATTAAAACACCAGGTGTGAACGGGAATGCGTCTCCCTCGTCTACTTGTGATCCGATCGACCAAAACACATCTTAATGTCAGGGGTAAACTGGGCCTTTAAGGACAAAAATGTATACACGACACGTACCTGTAGACTTTCATTCCTGTCAAATATTAAATATGGCGCTAACCCCTTGATTAGGGTCCGTTTTCCTTGAAGAGTAAGATTTTAAATGTTAAAATATTTAGTAGTGTTTGACAACAAACAGTGTTGCGCTTCAGTTGTGTCTCTTGCAGGTGATAAGCATCATTACGCTCGTGTGTTTGATGACCTGCTAAAAATTTTGTTGATTTTATGTTGTGCAGCCGGTTTCCATCAACCTGCCCTCGTCTGTGTTCGCGTCAGAGTTCGAAGAGGAAGTGGGTTTGTTAAACAAAGCAGCTCCTGTTTCAGGTGAGGCAGACGGAGATCAGTATCAGTCCTGCTCATGTGCCTGCAGGAAACACTTCTCATTTACTTTATTTAAAACCATACCTCATTTAATTGATCAAAAGTGACAGCGAAGACATTTATGATATTACAAAAGATTCTATTTCATATATATGCTGGTCTTTTGAACTTTCTATACATCAAAAAATCCTGAATAAAAGTATCTTCCATACAAATATGAAGCAGCACAACTGTTTTCAACATTGATAATAATCATTATGATTCTTGAGCATCAAATCATCATATTAGAGTGATTTCTGAAAGATCATGTGACTACGAACTGTAGTTTTAGTGTGATTATTTTTTGCAGCAGTGAATGTTGTTGAAGAAACTGGCAAATCCAGATGAGACTATGCTAATCTGTAGTTTTGCATCGTGCTTTACAGGGCCGAGGCTGGATTTGGATCCTGACATTGTTGCTGCGCTGGATGAGGACTTTGATTTTGACGACCCCGAGAACATGCTGGAAGATGACTTCATCCTCAAGGCCAATGACGTCATGGGTGACACGGGGTAAAACTGACAAATGACAGAAAATGTGTAACGGGAATAAATAAGCCAGATCGTTGTTAACTGGACTGAATGTGTTAAATGTTAGTCACCCAAAAATGAAAATGTCATCATTTACTCACCCTCATGTCGTTCCAAACCCGTAAGACTTTCGTTCATCTTCAGAACACAAATGAAATCTGGGAGTTTTCTGTCCCTCCATTGACAGGCTACGCAACTACCACTTTGACGCTTCAAAAAGCGATCTTAAAACTAATCCATGTGAATTGAGCGGTTTAGTCCAAATTTTCTGAAGAGACATGATCACTTTATATGAAGAACAGATTGAATTTAGGCTTTTATTCCCATACCATGTTAAAGTGGTAGTTGCGAGGCCTGTCAATGGAGGGACAGAAAGCTCTCAGATTTCATCAAAAAGATCTTCATTTGATTTCTGAAGGTGAACGAATGTCTTACGGGTCTGAAAAAACTAATTGAGGATGAGTAAATAATGGCAGAATTTTCCTTTTTGGGTGAACTAACCCTTTAAAATGTTTAGTATGTTTGGATTTGTGCTGGTACTTTGTAAATGAATTTGAGTCAGTCAATGAGTTGAATGCTTGAATCTGCATAACCACATCTACATCAGATGCCATCACCAATTTCCTTTATTTTTGACCTCAGTGGTGATGGTGATGATGATGATGATGATGATGATGATGAGTGGGAGGACACGGATGAGGAAGATGATGAGGAAGATTGTAACTCAGCTGGTCTGTCGGATGAGGAAGGCGCCCGGAGAGAGTTCATGTTTGCCGACTGCGAGACGAAGAGTCGTTTTACAGAGTACTCGCTCACATCCTCCGTCATGAGGAGGAACGATCAGCTCACGCTGCTGGACGACCGCTTCGAGAAGGTCAGTCAGAAGATCTTCCACACAGATAGTGAGGAACATGAGGGCCTGTTCACATTCAGCACATATCTCTGTCAATGTACTCCTTACAACACAAAGAAAATCACCAACCAGTGTGATAGTATGGTTTTTCTTTTCTATTAAATACAGCGTTTTTATTATATATTGTATTAAACCATGTAAAAGTGGGACAAAAAAAGTGTTTATTTGTGCTGAGCTTGATTCAAATTCATGTCAACATGTAACAAGCAAAAAAATATAAAGCAAAAACTGAAGGACTGAAACCATAAACCTGATTTATTAATGTAATAGTAGTTTCTGAAGGATCATGTGACACTGAAGATGCTGAAAATTCAGCTTTGATCACAGGAATAAATTACATTTTACAATATATTCACATAGAAAACGGTTAACTGAAATTGTAATAATATTTCACAATATTACTGTTTACACTGTATTTTTGATCAAATAAATGCAGCCTTGGTGAGGCTTTCGAAAACATGAAACACAGATTTCTTTCTCAATCGTACAAGCCAAAACACTGAATGACTTAAACCATAAACCGGATTTATTTTTAATGTACGCTTGTATTATATTATAAAGCATGATTGTGATGATCTAAAAACAGTGATTGAGTGTTTGTTGTGTTGTTGAATAGTTTTTCGAGCAGTTTGACGATGACGAGATCGGAGCGCTGGATAACGCGGAGCTGGAGGGATACATTGAACCGGACAGCAACCGACTGGAGGAGATCATCAAAGACTACTTCATACAGAAGGAGAAAGAGTGAGTGTGTGTGTGTGTGTGTGTGTGTGTGTGTGTGTGTGTGTGTGTGTGTGAGACTGTCACAGCATCTGTGTGTGTGTGTGTGTGTGTGTGTGTGTGTGTGTGTGTGTGTGTGTGACTGTAACATCATCTGTGTGTGTGACTGTCACAGAATGTGTGTGTGTGTGTGAGACCGTCACAGCATCTGTGTGTGAGTGACTGTGTGTGAGACTGTCACAGCGTGTGTGTGTGAGACTTTCACAGCATCTGTGTGTGTGAGATCACTCCTCTCATCATTTAATGTGTGTGTGTAGATGTCAGAAACTAGATCAGCTGGGTCCCGCAGAGCTGCCTTCTGTGAGAGAGGAAGATGATGAAGATGACGAAGAGGCAGCGATTGATAAGATGGTCGTAGAGCCGTCTGCAGAGCGCTGGGACTGTGAGACCATCATCAGTGAGTCTGAGTCCATACGCTTTATCAGTGCACTGCACTTTCTGATGCCTTTTACATATATTTAATGGCCATACATCACATATTGTAATACATAATGTATATATACAAATTCAACAGTTACATACAATTAAAAAATTTGGGGTCGTTAAGATAAAAAAAAAAAGAAGATTTTAAAAGAAGTCGCTTATGTTCACCAAGGCTGCATTTATTTGATCAAAAATACAGTAAAAACAGTAAAAAAATTAAATATTGTTACAATTTAAAATAACTGTTTTCATGAATGTCATACTGTAATTTATTCCTGTGATCAAAGCTGAATTTTCAGCATCATTACTCCAGTCTTCAGTGTCACATGATCCTTCAGAAATCATTCTATTATGATGATTTGATGCTCAAGAAACATTTCTGATTATCATCAATTTTGAAAACAGTTGTGCAGCTTAAAGTCCCCCTGTAGACAATAATTGTATCCCTTAAAACTCATCTTTGATCACCAAAATTACATATTTAAAGTCTTTTCCTAAAGATTCTCTAAAAAATTCTCTATGCCATAAAAGCTTCAAAGCTTGAATGTAACTCGACACCCTTGCCTCATTTAATATATGTGTTTCTATGAATATATAAATGAGCCCCGCCTCCACTTTTTGAGACTGTCTTTGGTTCACTGCAGTTTTAAGGAGAAAATACTCAGCAATGGTGTCGACTCATGAATTTACACATGGTTTGTCTTAAAGCATATTAAAAACACCACAAATAAACAACATTAAAAACTTCATTTTCACCACAGGGGGACTTTAATATTTGTGTGTAAACAGTGATACATTTTATTTTTCAAGATTCTTTAATGAAAGTTCAAAAGAACAGTATTTCTTTGAAATATGATTCTTTTATAACATTATAAATGTCTTTACTGCCATTTTTGATCAATATAGGCCTGGTTTCACAGACAGGGCTTGGATTAAACCAGGATTAGGCCTAAGTTAAATTAGGATATTGAAGTAGCTTTTATAAACGTGCTTTTGGAAAAAAACATTTCTGGTGTGCATCTTGAGACAGAACAATGACACTGATATATTTTAAGATGCATTAATGCAAGTTGCTTTCAGTTGAAACAACTCAAACATGTATTTTAGTCTGGGACTTTAGGCTTTAGCCTCGTCTAATGTCACTTTATTTTCATGATCATCCAATTCTGATTCTATTCATCTGCCATATGAAGATATTGTGTCCTCATAGTTCAGAGCCTGAATACCGAGAGATGCTGGAGTTTAAGCTGTAGATCAGGTGTGATTGATCATGTTCATCTTTCTCTCTCAGGCACTTACTCCAACCTCTACAACCGGCCCAAACTCATCCAGGACCCTCCAAAGGTGAATAAACCTGCCTCACGCGTCTCATTCGGGCCAAGGATATTTCAGAAACTGTTATTTCTTTACACAGATATTAAAAGGCTAGGGTGAAATTCAGGGGAAATTAAATTTCCAATTCAAATCCACACACATTTTGCATGCGAACCAAATTGAAGATGTGGTTTGAGTTACGTCTGTCAATGTCTTCACCTACAGCACAGACACGGAAGCAAACACTATATTTGTACTAAGATTGTGAAGTTTGATCTGTGATTTGATCTTTTAATAATCTATTGATATAAATCTTAACAAATATTACCCCGCCATATGAATTCATGTAGTTAATGGATTTTTAATGCATTAATTCATCAAGCTCATTCATAGTATATGCGAAAGATAATGCTATTTTTATGGGTCACACGCAAACCTATGCTGTTTACTCTCTCTTTACAATAATTTGCATGCAATGTATTGTAGCCAAAACACAATTCGGAGGTCATTAAGGCAAAATATGTTTGTTCACAGGGATGGACAGGGTTACAAAAGGATTTATAGAGATTTAAAACGCATTAGCTGATAAACACTTAAAGACGTGACACACAATGCAAACAGTAGACCAGTGCATGCCGCTTGCAACGCCAAGGTTATGGGTTTGATTCCTAGGGAATGCTTGAACTGAGACCATGTATTTTTTTAACAAAATGCATGTTGGTTTGGATAAAAGCATCTACCAAATGCATTAATTAATATGTGTTTGCAGCCCAAGACGATCCGAGTGTCAGATAAGACGGGGATTCCTCTTGACGTTCTGGCGAAACGAGGCCCGACGGCCAAACAGGTGGAGAGGATGGAGAGGATAAACGACACGGACCTTCCCAGAGCCTCAACGCAGCCCCGCTCACGGGACGAGAGCATAGAGGAGAAGAGAGCCAGGAAACAGGCCATCAAGAACGAGAGGAAGGTGCGTACGGCAGCGTCTCATTTGTCGAATCTGAGGCGTCATTCTTTTAAAGTCCCCCTGGATTCAGTTTTATCCCTTAAAACTCATCTCTGATCACCAAAATGACATACTAAAACAAGTCTTTATGCCTTAAAATAGCTTGAATGTAACTCTACACCCTTGCCTAATTTAGTATACGCGGTTTCATGAATATGCAAATTAGTCCCGCCTTCATTCACTCACACCAGCTCATTAATTCACTCGGCCAACTTACATTTACATTTATTCATTTAGCAGACGCTTTTATCCAAAGCGACTTACAAATGAGAACAATAGAGGTGAGAACTTACTGAGGTGAACGCTGCACAATGGTGTCGCTCTTTACAACGTCGGACACAGAACAGTAATTAATATGATTAGCCTTTTGTTTGACTATGTTATCAAACAGCTGATAATGTGTTGCTAATGTTACACAAACCATGTTCCCGTTCGCCATCTCAGTCTGCCTTCTAACAATCTTAGGAAACGCTTTGAACAACTCAGAACGTCAGTGGAGAAAGGCATATAGTTGATCATAACATCGTAATATACATCATACACCCGCTATATTGCTAAATCTACCTGATTTTTCATATCGACAAAACAATATACTGGGATAACCTGTTTTATCTCCAGACTCCCGTGCTAGTTCGCTGTTAATGATATGCTAAAGTCTGCTGGCACAAATATTTCTTCATGCCTAAAAATAGCTTGAATGTAACTCTACACCAGAGATGGCAAAAGTACCCACTTCCTGTACTCAAGTAGAAGTACAGATACTTGTGTTGAAAAATACTCTGGTAAAAGTAGAAGTACTGATTTAACAAAGTACAGGCTTGGAAATTTACTTAAAGTATAAAAGTAAAAGTAGCCTTGCGAATGACAACCATTTTCTATGCAAAGCTACCTGTCCTGGACCACACAAATGTTACTAGAGTACAAGCTGAGACTTTGACTGTTCGCAAAGACCCGCCCCCTTTAGTTACCGTTGCTATGTCCGACAAGCCACGCCGCTCTCACGCCACACCATGTTCTTACACAGTGAAAAATACATCGCGGCGCAGAGAAGACACTGACAACACACTGACAGACAGGACAAAGCTGGTTACTTTTGATATGAAACAAAGTCTCACCTTTCAAATTTAGTCATTTTTTAAAGAAATTTAAACAATAAATACCATTTTGTCTTTTTAATGTGTCTGACAGATCGCTCAGTTAAAGCTGCTCGTGAACCGATCATCTCTTCCTTCGTTAATTTATAGCATCAAATAAACATGAATGAACATCAGAAGGAATGTTGTTTCAACCGCGGAAAGACGTCGGTACACTTCGTTTTTCAAGTTTAAATCCTCCAACGTTAATCTACTAACTCTCCTGACTGCTTTGTCCGACAAAATGGCGGATTATGATTGGTCAGATCGTCTGTCAATCAAACTCCCTGCGAAGGGTTGATGACGCGAAAAATAATAACGGTAAAAGTCGGAACAAAAATAAATAGTAAAGTGAAAATATCTGAAAAATCTACTTGAGTACAGTAACGAAGTATTTGTACTTCGTTACTTCCCATCTCTGTTCTACACCTTTGCTTCATTTAGTATACGTGGTTCTATGAATATGCAAATTAGCCCCGCCTCCACTCACTCACAGCAGTTCAGAGTCAAACGGAAGATATCGACAGCGCATTAATTTTAAAAGAGGAACAGAGATCCGCGATCAAGGCATTTGTCGATTGGAAAGCTGAATGAAGAACATGCGTCACTTACTCCGTTGCTCTGATTGGTTGTAGGTCTATCCAATATTCTGACTAGAATCTGAGTATGATGACATCAGGCTAGTTCACTGCAGTGTTAAGGAGAAAATACTCAGCAATGGTGTCGACTTATGAATTTACACATGATTTGTCTTAAAGCACATAGACATATAAACAACATTTAAAAGCTTTATTTTCACCACAGGGGGACTTTCAAATATGAATCTGTTGCAGTTTATGTGATTATCCACCTTGTGTAATCGCCTGTCAAGCATTATTAGCTTAAGGAGCTTTTTTTTTCTTGTTTTACAATGAAACGGGTGGGAATAATCCGTCAGAACTACAGTGGAGGAGGAAATGGGCTTGTATTTAACCACTTAGCAGCATATATAGCTAAAAAGCACCAAACATTCACAGTTTTTCCTTCATCGTTTCAGGAGAGGAGGACAGAGAAGAAGGCAAACAAACAGGCGTTCATGCATGAGAAGCAGATGCAGGAGAAACAGATGGTTAATTTAAGAGCCAACGTTCAGGGCATGAAGCTCTCGTAGGACGGCAGAGACTGTTCCCGACACCGGCAGAGACTGTTCCCGACACCAGCAGAGACTATAGGACCTTACTGAAGACATGTCTGTTGCAGTACACGATAACATCATTTACCTTACCAGGACTTCCATGTTTTAGTTTACTCATGCAGTGTATAAGCAGTTCTAAATGATGCTTATGAATAGTGTTGCCATGGATACATCACAATGAATGGAATATATAGAACTGTTGTATACATTTTACAAAAATGTAAGTAAACCTATTCATCACATAAAAAAAAGAAAAAAGAAAGTCCAACCATTTTTAAAAAGAAAAATCCCAATCCCACTTTTAATAAAAACACTCAATCGCATTTTCACCAGTGGCACAATATTGAACTCAATGCAAACTATCAGATGCCTGTAAGCTGAACACGATGGCTTCTCAATTCATTATAGCAAAAAAGCTCATGATATGTGCATAAATGTCATTCACAACATTGAACAATAAACAACTTTGACCTGAAATAAACGTTCCTGTTTTCATCTGGATGTGCGCTTGAAGATCTGCTACATGACGGTCTGCTCTAATGTTCCCATCATGTCAGAATTACAGTAATTATGATCTATGACACTGTTGTGTGGTCACATTTTTGTTGGAAATTGTAATTTGCAAGCTGGAAGTATTTTATAAAAGCTCTGGCATGCAAAAACAGAAGTTAACTTATGCATACACAACCAACCAAAAGTTTGTCGTCTCTCCTGCTCACCAAGGCTGCATTTATTTGATCAAAAATACAGTAAAATTGTGAAATATTATTACAATTGGAAATAGGTGTTTTCTATGTGAATATATTGTAAAATGTAATTTATTCCTATGATCAAAGCATGAATTTTCAGCATCATTACTCCAATCTTCAGTGTCACATGATCCTTCAGAAATCACTCTATGATTGTGCTGCTTCATATTTGCGTGGAAAATATGATGCATTTATTTTTTTCAGGATTTAATGTGTCCTTGCTGAATAAAAACATACTGACCACAAACATTTGAACGGTGTGTGTACATTTGATGTGCCATTTTATTACAGCTCATGATACCTGGTGTATTTCATATATTTTTTAAAAGAATAAATAACGAGGTGAATTAATGTTGTATTATTTTTCTGTCAGTCTCAACAGAACTGCTGAATGAAGGATCCGTTGTGTGCTGTGAGTGAGTGTTGCCATAGAAACAAACAAAAAACAACAGTTATTCTGCCATGACGGTCAAGAGAAAATCTTTGATCAAAGGAAATGATTCTGGCCGACCTGAAGATCAAACGACCGCGTGTAGCAACAAATGCCGAAGGGGGTTCGATTCAAATAAAAGGAGTGTCTTTGTAATGAAGACAAAAGCCAAACACGTTTTTCCATTCTGCCACGAACCGGAAAAACTCGGGGAATTCCTTTTCGTAATGTCATGTGAGGGCTTGTATTTGTATGAACAGTCATAACCTGTGTCATGTTCCCAGAACGTCCCGGAGACAGGTGCTTTTGCTGTCTGTGTGGGACTTTCCTTCACTTCTAGACCTCGGGAAGCAATCCAAAGAGTGCCTTAGGGGAGTCTCTAGGGTCCATAACCTTTCACCATATCTCCAGGACTCATCTCCAGACTGAGTGCGTGTGGCCGGTGCGGGCAGTCGTAGCCAATCGTCGAGTCGCCCGGATCGGCTTCATCAAGGTCATTACCCCTGTACAGACTTTCACTGTTCGAGTCTTTGCTTCGCCCATCCTCGTCACCGGAGTTCGGCTCCTCATCGCTGCACATCTTTAATAACGTGGTGTGCTCTTTGGGTTCGATGTGCAGGTCAATGGCCACAGCCTCCGGGTGAAGTTTCAGCGGTTCCCACAGGTGTGGTTGTGTTGGCTTGAAAACCTACCAAACCAGAAGGAGACCAGTTACAGTCACTGTGCAGCCCTGTGTGGGAATGCTGCCGGGCAACAAGTTCACACCAAAGACATAAGGACTAATCTGACTAAAAACAGACTAATTAAAGGGATAGTTCACCTAAAAAAGATGTTTGGGAGAACATTGGGAAGCAACCTACATTGGACCCCATTGAGTTCTGTCGTAAGGACATAAAAACACACAAAAAATGTTTCTTCCTCACAGGAAGTCACGTGAGGTCGAGTAAATGATGACAAAAATAAAAAAAAATTGGGTGAACCATCCCTTTAAATCAAAGATGCGTGTGGTTTACTAGCTCAGGTTTGCCATATTGCAATGGAGATTAGTGGGGTGGAGTGGGATTGGGATTGGGGGTGGGGTGGGGTGGGGTGGGGTGGGATTGGGGGTGGGGTGGGGTGGGGGTGGGGGGGGGGGGGGTAGCATCATTTATATACTTACTAGTACTTAGTAATTTTTTTAAATAGCTTTTATTTTTATATTTTCAGTTTTCATTAGAATTTTAGTAGTTTGGCTATAGTTTCACAAACAGATTAGCATGATCTGCTATATTTGATTTGAACTTATTTTATATCAGTTAGTTGCTAAGGCAACATGTCTAGTTTTAATATATAATAATATTTTATTATAGTGTTTATTTGTATATTTTCAGTTTTCAATTAATTTGAGTCATTTTGTTATGCCCTATTTATATTTTATTAGCTTTATTGTATTTCTATTTAGTTTTAATTTGTTTTATTTTATTTTAAGTAAATTTAGTACTTTAGCTTATTTTATTTCAGTTAGTTGCCAAGTCGTTTTCTTAATTTTAAGTTACATTTTTCATAAAATGTTTATATTTTACCTAAACTCTATTTAAATTACCAATTTTTTTTATCTTTTTTCTCTTTTGTATCTTTTTATATTTCTATTTAACTTTAATTTATTTTCATTTAAGTTTTAGTCATTTTAGTACCTCAACTTAAAACTTTATTTCAACATTTCTCATTAAATTTTTTCATCTAACATTTATACTTTATTTGATTTCAGATTTTTTTATCTTATCAAAAAAAAAAAAAAAAAAACTTTAATAGTTTTAGTTCAAGTTAATAATAACAACAACGCTGATGTTGATCGGTTGCTTGTTTATAGTCGTCTGGAATATTAGACCGATAGTAGTCAACTTTATATCCATTCTTTATCAATTTTACACAAAATGTACAAATTATACAGTCAACATTCAGAATTACAACTTTATTTTGACCGCTTCACTATCACTTTACTGTGCTTTAAAACTTCTGCCTTGATTTTTTAACTGACACGTCCAAATTTGTAAAGTCTGAACATTCATTTCGTCATTATTTATGTCTTTTAATGTCTTGCATAAACTGGATTGTGCAGCAGTGATGTTAATACACAGATAAAGGATAATTATCAAAAAAAAGATTATGATTTTGTGAAAATTGTTTGTGCAACTATTCTTACACAATTTGGTGTATTCAATTTAACCCAGTAATTACGTGAGAATGTTTTACTGAACAATTTACACATAAATATTGAGAACAGGTCAAACAGCAACTTACCAATAACTTGGGAAACGCAGTGATAGATTTCTTCTTAATTTCCGAGTAGCATTTCGTCACTATGAGCATAATGATGCCGGTTATGAAAAGCAACGATAAGACGACTCCCAGCACTGCATACAGGTACACGGTGAACGATGCATCTGTGTGGAAGAACCAAAACATCATCCTCAGCTGTGCATCTATTTATTGTTGGGTTTGTCTATCTTTTAATATTGCTGGGTTTCGGTTTCATGTGCATGTCTATTTTTCGCAAGGAAAAAAATAATACTTTTTTGAAAATTTTTTTTTTTTTTTATTGCAAATTTTAACAAACATAAGCTACAAAAACAGACAAACTTTCAGACAATAAACATGAAAAATTATATAAAGGAGCCTATTTAACTTATTGAAAAGGATTTGCCAAGAAATGTAAAAGAAAGAAAAGTGACAAATAAAATGAGTAAAAACATATTATGAAAGAATATTAAACATGTCACAAATTCTAGATGTTTTTATAAGGAAAAAACGTACTTATAAACATTTAAATTGCACATAAGACTACTACAACTCTTTTTTTTTAATATAAACATTTAAGCAGTTTAAACAGTTGATAAAAACGTATTTTCGTGATGGATTTATACAAAGATATTAAATATCGAGGAACAGGTTATATAATATAGTGCATATATTTAGCAAAATGCTCCTCTATAGAGTTAATGTTTCTAGCTGTCTATCAAGCTTTTCTGAAATGTGACGTTACGTGACATTGTTTACGAGCTGATTTATTGACGTTGATTTATTGAAGTGATTACGTGAGACATGAAACATGTACTGAATCCTTCAACATAGGCCTATACCTTCTGATGTTCATTCTTGTTTATTTGGTGCTATAACTAGTAGTAAAGCAGAAGAGATGATCGGTTCACGTGCAGCTGCAGCGATCTGTCACGCCACATTAAAAAACGGCATTTATTGTTTGAATTTCATAATAAAAAATTGACAAAATTTGAAAGCTGGGCCTCTGCTTAGTATCAAAAGTAACAAAGCTCAAAGCTTAATGTGATTTATTGGATAAGTGATAATGTTTTGTTTACGTATCACCTGAAAACAGCATAGACTAAAAATCAATTCTTGGGATTTAAGGATCAAAATCGGTTTACAAAAATGAGAATCGATTAAAATCCAGAAAACTATATTTATTGAATACTTTGAAATAATAGTAGTCAACATAGATATGAACTAATAAAATATATGTAAATGAAAAACTCTTGTATCTGTCTATATTTCAAGCACTGTTTACATGGATGCTGCGTTTCTTCTATTATCTGCTGTTGAAATGAGTGGAAGTTTGTTCGGTTTACTTACAGATTCTTATGTCTCCTGTGAAACAGCTGTTTCTTAGATTGAGTTTTCTGCCCCATGCGATTTTTCCAGTCAGATTGACGCAGTAAACTCCTGTGTGCTCGGAAAACTCAATGGACGTCTCGCATGTTTTAGCCTTCGCATCACAGGTTGTATTATTGACACGCTGCGGGAAAATAAAACAAACAATTCACTGAGACTGTAAAGATATTCACAGGAATAGTTGAATATATTCACTCGCACAGGATTGACAAGACGCGTTTGGATGCGTTCAAACTAAGTTTTAAATTAGAGTAATTAAAAGAACAATTCACACAAAAAAATGTGTATTTAAATGTATTAACTGTATCTGACTATCGTTAAAAGGTTTTTAAGGAAATTAATACTTTTATTCAGAATGGATGCATTAAATTGATCAAAAGTGACAGTAAAGATATTCTGTTCTCAAAGGATACTGGAAAAATTTATCAATATTAATAATTAGCAGCACAAATGTTTTTAACATTGATAACAGTAATAAATGTTTCTTGAGCATCAGATCATCATATTAGAGTGATTTCTGAAGGATCATGTGACACTGAAGACTGGAGTAGTGCTGAAAATTCAGCTTTGATCACAGGAATAAATTACATTTCACAATATATTCACATAGAAATCTGCTTAAAACATAAAAAAATCTTACTTTTTAAATAGTAGTGCACATAAATAGCTTTCTTTTTTGAGTGTGAACTATTCCTGTGAGTGGACAGAAGAGTGAATGTTACTAGGGATGCACCGATATGAAAATTTAGGACGATACCGATAACCGAAATTTCTTTATATTTGAAAGCCGATAACCGATATATTGGTAAATGTTAATCCAAATTTTTATGTAATTTTTGAGACAGTGCGCATCTGAAGTGTCTCAGCGGAAGGAAATAAACGGCTTTAATATATCAGACAAATTTTCTTATCGGGCCAATAACGATAACATGAACATATATCGACCGATACCGATATATCATGCATGCCTAAATGTTACCTCTTCCGTTTCAACAGTGTATTCCAGATCATCTTGACTATTGAGGTTCCTCAGAGCCGGCGTGTTTCTGTACAGTTCCAGAGGGTTGATGAACTGGATGTGAAGCTTGCCGTCTTTGGGAGAAAGGTCAACCTCAGGAAAATCCAAATAACCTGAAGGCACAATAGTACTGTTAGATCATACTGCATGTGTTTGTTATATGATAGATTATATTTCAGAGTTCAACCAATAATACAGGCTAAACATACACTTGATTTTAGCAGTGGTGGCTTGTTCATGGAAGCTGAAAATGTTGGATTCGCATGAATCTGACTTCTGTCCTCCCCGCACGGCAGTCACAATGACATAGTAGACATTGGTTCGTGATGGAACCAGCATACTGGATATGTTTAAACTTAGATTAGGTGTGGTAGAATTTTTCCTGGAACACAAATAAATAATAACAGTAACGTTAAGCTGACAAAACTACAAATGAACAGCCTTATGGGTTGACTAATACTTCAGCAGTCATTAAATCAAGTTCAAATTAACATTTAAAGACTATAAAAGGCTCTTAGTTGCTGTGAAAGAATGAAGCTGTTGCCATGGCGGGGTTTTTATTCAGATCGTATACCTTTTATCGTGATCTTGCACCTCCACAAAGAAGTGTACGTCCTGACTGAGATCTGGATATTCCCATCGCACTTCAACTCCATAGTTGTCACACTGTATGGACACGTTGACAGGAGGAGACGGCCGACTCACGGCTAAAAGAGAGTTAAACATATTAGAGTCTGACCACCTGATTTTCATGCATGTTACATTTCTTATTATGACAAATGGAACAATGCTCAGAATTCCTATTCAGAGTAGGGACAACATCCTATGAATACTGTCACATATGTGGGTAAAATTTCTGAAAAAATAAGGATTCATTTTTTGTGTGTGTAAAAGTACAGTTATTTAGTCCGTTCGCAAAGACCCGCCCCCTTTAGTTACTGTTGCTATGTCTGACAAGCCATGTCGCTCTCACGCCACACAACATGTTCTCACGCAGTGAAAAATACATTGCGGACTGAAGAGGAAACTGACAACGCGTCGACAGACAGGACAGAGCTGGTTACTTTTGATATGAAACAAAGTATCAACTTTCAAATTTTGTAATTTTTTAACGAAATTTAACCAATAAATACCGTTTTGTGTCTCTTTAATGTGTCGTGACAGATCGCTCATTTAAAGCTGCTCGTGAACCGATCATCTCTTCCTTCTAGTTAATGTATAGCATCAAATAAACATGAATGAACATCAGAAGGAATGTTGTTTCAACCGTGGAAATACATCAGTACACACCGCTTTTCAAGTTCAAATCCTCCAATGTTAATCTACTAACTCTCCTGACTGCTTTGTCTACTGGAAAAATGGTGGATTCGGCAGATTATGATTGGTCAGATCGCCTGTCAATCAAACTCCCTGCGAAGGGTCAATTGTCTATGAAGTATAAATAATGGTAGTATTTGTTTTACTGAATAAATATACACTACCATTCAAAAGTATGGGGTTGGTACAGTAAAAAAATAAAAATAAAATAAAATACGCAGTAAAAACAGTAATATTATGAAACAATTTTCAGCATCATTACTCCAGTCTTCAGTGTCACATGATCCTTCAGAAATTATAACAGGATGATTTGATGCCCAAGAAACATTTATTATTATTAATGATTAACATTAAATTAAAAAAATCCTTTGTAACATTATAAATGTCTTTACTGTCACTTTAATGCGTCCTTGCTAAATAAAACTGTTAATTTGTCTAAAAAAAAAACTTTTGAATGGTAGTTTTTTATCTAATTATTTTTGTCCATAAAAATATTCTTTTCATTATTGTTTTACAGTAGCCTATGATTTCTGAATAAAATTTCTCTTTTGAATTGATGGGAAATGTACTTAATTTTCATGAAAATAATGCTGGAATAACAACAAAATTTAATAGTCTTAAAACAGGCTTAATTAACTAAAATATAATTCTTTTTTTCTTCTTCTTCTTTTTTAAAAAAAAAACGTAAACAGCCACTGTTTCATTTCTGTTGTATTGTTTCAGACTAGTTTGAACAAGTCTTTACAGGTTCCACGTCCCCAGTTGACCTTTCCCAGCTCTCTTCAGGGTCTCATGATAAACCGTCAGACCTCTTCCCGCTGGCTCTACAAGCTAAACACCCACACGCTCACACTTGCTGTATGCTATTAGATGCCATTCAGTTTGACACGCACACTATTATTCCCGTCAATCAGGCCAGTTTCTGCCTGCTGCATGTGTGTGTGTGTGATGTTAAAATCATATCCAGTCTTTCATATATCTCAAATGCCTTCAGATGTGTTTTAAAAGCCTATAAAGTCATTCGATTGTTGTAATGTGACATTTTTATGAGTATTTAGCATTGAAAAAAATGCGGGGCAGCCGTTTTATTCTCCTGACTTGGTTTGCCCTCATATTTTTCTCCTCACTCTTAATTTGTCTTTTATGTCAGATACAAGTTATGAAATGAGAACAAAGAAAAATGAAATGGAGTAAAGATGCTGAAAATTCAGCTTTGCATCCCAGAAATAAATTACATTTTACAATATATTCACATAGAAAACAGTTATTTTAAATTGCAATAATATTTCACATTTTTACAGTTTTCACAGTATTTTTGAAAGCAGAAGCGAGCAGAAGAGATTCTTTCAAAAACATCTTAAAATTTAAAATGTATCTATCGGATACATACCCAGATAGCACACGTACATCACGGAGACGTCTATTTGATGTGCGTGTTTACATCTGGAAGACGTATTTTTTAGGGTGTTTGCTCATTTGCAATACGTTTATAGGACGTTTCCTGTCAGATGTCAAATAGACGTTTAGAAGATGTCTTTAAGATGTAATGATTTAGAATGTATGTTAAACTGACATCTTAAAGATGTCTATCAGATGTTAGTAAACAGCAGATGCTTTCCAGATGAAGTGATCTTTAACAGACTTCTTGCAGACGTACGTGTGAATGAGGAGATATTTTGCTAAATAAAATGTCAGAAGAATTGCGTGAGAACTTGATTATATCTCGTTCTGTCTGTATCATCTCAGTGAGCGTTTATAAGGGTTTACGCATGCGCAAAGGTGAATATAGCGTTTTCCGACATTTCAGTGTGGATGGGAAACTTTTGGAAAACGCTAGTGTGGACGGAGAGCGTTTTTAAACGAAAACGCCGTTTTCAAATCTATCCGGATTAATGTAGACGTGGCCTGAGTGTGGACAAAGCCTTGATCAGCCTTATGCAGTCACTTGTCACATGTGGTGCTTTTATTTTTGGGTGTAATGACACTCTCAAACATGTTTTCCCAGTTTTGACAATTGAACAATAACCATGACTAGCCGTTCCATCACTGAGAAGAAAATGTGACGAGAACACAATCACGCACACATCCGCCCACTTCTCTCATCGCTGACATTATTTTCTGAGAAATCACAGATTAGAACAAGATCCCTGGTGTCAATCAGTCTGTGTTAATGCCCTTTTCATAAGAAAGACTTCAACTTCCTTAAAACTGCCAGCACTTCTGAGAACTCTACAAGCTCCCACCCAAAACATCTCACATTACATCATTGCAAAACGTGTTTTACTTCCGGGACCAAGCTTTTTTTATTTACTTTTTTTTTTTTTATTGAGTTGAAATTGGGTTCAAATTGAGTCATGACTGAAATCAGATCTATTTGTGTAGCATTTACTCAATCTAAATGGAGGCTTACCTGCAACTTCTAATCAGATTCATTTATCGAGTATAATCAGGTTTATTTGCAAGTCAGCTATTATATGCTTGACCTTTTACCTGTTTTATGGATTTAGTTCATGTGTAGAGTACAGTCTGTCATGACTGTACACTCTTAAAAAAAAGGGTTCCTCGAGGTTCTAGAACCCTGGGGTTCAGTACTTGGCCAATAGAACCTTTTACCAAAAAAATGGTTCTATGTAGAACTCTTGCATAGCAAAGAACCATTTTTTATTAAAATGGTTCTATAATTCATGTTTTATGACTGAAGTGTAAACTAAAGATTACACAACACATTCACAAAGCTTTTTGAGTCAAGACCCATGAGAATGACTGCTGTAGTCAAAAACAAGAGTAAACAAATATTAATATGAGCTGTACATTAGCATGAAACTTATATTTCCTAATATATTATAGTTTAACTTTTTGACAAATCATTTTGTGAAGAAAAAAATAAACTAACCAGGAGTTTTCTTTATTTTGTATACCATATTGTGATGGTTTTAATCTATCGAAGGGAACATTAAAAACAAATAATCGTAAAAATGCTCCCTGGTGGCGTACATGCGTTGCGTTCTGGATTGTTTATATTTTCTTATTTAATAATAACTCGTTTAATAATAAAGAACCCTTAAATGGTTCTATTTAGAACCATCTAACTTGGATTCAAAGAACCATTTGGGGTTCTTTTTATGGAACCCTTTTAAATGGTTCTATATAGAACCATTTTGGAGTTCCATATATGAAGCGGGTGATAGAACCATTTCTGGTTCTAAATAGAACCATTTCTTTTAAGAGTGTACTTCAGGCCAGATGTCTCATTTTTAATCATGCATTACAGGAATGTGTGAAATGTTAAAATGTGAATGACAGGACTGACAGTAAAGAGAGAAAGGTTTGCGTCCCTCTCGGATGAGTTTTTGCGTTTGGGATTAATCTCAAGTGTGAGTGCAATAAAACAAATAGCACCAGCCCCAGCCCTTTGGACCACATAAAACCATGCTCTTATTCTTATCATGTTAAGCAACACTGTAAAAAAAAAGCTCCAAGAGCAAAGACCTTTAGAAATCCAGATATGATAAGATTCATTATGGGTTTTTCCAATGGATGATTCATATTCATTCCATTTAAAGGCAACTGGAAGAAAACATATAATGTCACTGTAAAAAATTATATGATCAATAAGTTGTATGTTTTTACATTGCTTTAACTCATCAAAATAAGTTAAGTAATTTTCCTTTTTTTTTTTTTTATAAGTTATACAAGATTCAACTCGGGTTTTTTTAAAGTCAGTTAATGCAGTTTAAGTTGAAATGACTTAAAAATCCAAGTTGATTGTACTTAAAAGTTAAAGGCAGCAACTTTTTTTCACAGTGGGTTTAGTGATTAGAATATGTTTGAATATAGCCTACATAATACATTTGGAATTCACTTTTATCCAAAGTAACTTTCACTGCAAATGTATATCAGTCCTTGCATCGTCTGGGAATCGAACCCATTGACCTTTGAACTAATTTAAAGTAAAATAAAGATTTCTAATATTTTACGGCTAAATATTTTTAAAAGTAAATAATAAATGTAGCCTATTCAGTATTTATTATTAAAATGTAATAAATAATAACACTTCAAGCTAATACATAATAATATTATATTAATACGATACTAATAAAATAAAATCCTCTTACCCTCTGAGGTGGATTTCTGGATTAATATAAAGATGACACTGATATAGATCTGTATCCGCATTATTGCCAGCGAGTTTTAATCCAGTATTCACATATTATATCTTCGAATAAAAAAAAAAGCTAATCCTGTCGAAATGATTGTTCTTCAAGTGTAGTAAACCCCATTTTCGGTAAAATGAGAATAATTTCAGAGCGATATGAGACAGTGACGAAGCGCGTGCGGTTCCAACGAAACGTCGTTGCTTCTTCAGGGAAATGACGTGCGTGTGTGTGTGTGTTGCGCTCACTCCCTCGGGCACGACAAAGGTGTTTACAGGTATCTACAGGTAACTCACTTACTCACTCCACGGAGCTTGTCACTTGTTAAGGCTTGACTCGAGCGCTACTGAATTCATTACAGTAATTAATGAGAATAATTTCGACAGAATAGAGCGGGTTCATTCATAAATAATAATTTTAAAAGTGTAAATGTAGCTTATGTGGGATGGGATCAGATTTCATCTCTCGGTTTAAAAGAGATGGTGCCCTCTAATGTTATACAACTAGGCCTACATTACATTAGGTTACATGTGAGACACACAGTCACTGTCAAATGACTCTACTTCACTGATTTATAGTGCCTGTTCTCTGGGAGTGAGAACGATTATTTTGGCTACTTGGATCTGTGTGTTATTGGTTTCTCAATTAAAATGCTGTTGCGCCAAAATGTGTGTTTTTATGGAAGATTGCAGTAATTATTACAAGGCTTTATACGTGATTATTTTTTTAAATTCATGTTCCCTTGTAATTTTTAATCAAAGACATCTCTTTACTGGGGCGACCTGTCACTCATATGAGATCGACCAATAGCAAACCAACAACCATCCAATCATCCAATCAATTCCTCATGGACAAAATCAAGTCCCGCCCTACATTTGTTCTAGTTTGAGAATCTTTTTCTTTCTTTCTTTCTTTCTCTAATATCGTCTCTCTTTTTATATTTCTTATTAAGAAATGCTTTATTTAGTAACAAATAACACAAAACTTAAATACAAAATAACAAAAGAGCAAGAAAATCTGTAAAATTATTGTAAAATATTTAATAATAATACAAAATAAATAAATTAAATAAATAAACAAAATTGAAGAAATATATATAGGGGTATTGAAATCAAATCCATATCTCTAATTACAAAATAAACACAAAGGTCCTTAAAAATCTGCAATAATCTATAGTTTTTTTTTTTTTTTGCCTTGGTGGTCCTTCACCCTTCAATGCTTTAAGATACTGACAAAGCTCAAACTTGAATCGTACAAAATTGTATTTTTTGACCTCGAGAAGCCGTTTCACTCGAATATAGGCTATAGGCCTACGCCATAATGTGGAAGAAAAGACTATTGCAACTTCCGTTCCATGCCGACTTTAAGTCACTCTTAAAAATGCATCAACATGTACCAATTGGCAAACATTTGATTGCAAACACTGTTATAAAATGTTGATAAATATCCAAGAAATGATGTTGAGAACAGGATCAGGATGTGGTTCTAAACTGTTGTCGTCCTCATGAAGCAACATCAATGTCAGCTCAATATCAGCACTGAACACAAGGCTCCTACTTTAACCTGTAATATCGCCTGGCGTTCATGAGAGCTGTACATCAGGCATGGAGAGAGATTACTCTGGAGCGAGTGACCCTTCCCCTCTGGATTTAAAGTTTTCTGCGTCACTTATATAATACATAAGAGCTGGATCTGAAACAGGCTAAAACTGAGCAGAAAATCACTTGAAGGTGATTTTGTGTGCATGCGGGGGTGTTTTTTTTAAATATATATATAATTTTTAAATGACTTAACGTTAAAAAGTTTGGGTCGGTAAGATTTTTACAACTTTGTGAAAGTAGTGTTCACCAAGGCTGCATTTATTTGATCAAAAACACAGTAAAAACAGTAATATTGTGAAATATTACTGTTTTATATTTGAATATATTTTAAAATATAATTTATTCCTGTGATCAAAGCTGAATTTTCAGCATCATTACTCCAGTCTTCAGTGTCACATGATCCTTCAGAAATCACTCTAATATGATGATTTGCTGCTCGAGAAATATTTCTGATTATTAATGTTAAAAACAGTTGTGCTGCTTCATATTTTTGTGGAAACTGTGACATACACTCAGAAAAAAAGGTACAAAAGCTGTCACTGGGACAGTACCCTTCAAAGGGGTTCTAATATGTAGGCTACCATACTAATATGTACACTTTTGGTACCAATATGTACTTTTGAGGGACTAATATGCACGCTATAGGTGTACCTTTTGAAAAGGCACCGCCACAGTGACAGCTTTTGTACCTTTTTTTCTGAGAGTGTATTTCATATTTCAGCATTCTTTGATGAATATAGAAAGTTCAAAAGAACAGCATTTATTTGAAACAGAAATCTTTTGTAATGTCTTTACTGTCACTTTTGATCAATTGAATGTGTCCTTGCTGAAAAAAAAAGTATTAATTTCTTTAAAAACATCTTAAAGATCATTTCAGGCATCAACAGTGCAACGACAGTGACAACACAATGAGTAAGATTGTCAGTCATCTCTTTCTGTTTCTTCTTGCGAGGGTTTCGTCTTAATCCCAGACAGTAACATGTGTCGGCCCAGACCCGGCCCACATCTGTACGTGTGGATTCAATGCGTTGCATACCAGATGGGCCGGATCTGGGCCGATATGTTGCTGTCTGGGATTAAGACGAAACCCTAAGTGTCACTACATCGAACACACATAAACACTCGCAAGAAGAAACAGAAAGAGGTGAGTTAAGCCTCTTAAAGGATTACAGCTGCTGTGCTTTGTGGAAGCAGATGTGGAGCGAGTGATCACTGAACAAACAAGGTGACGTGCATTAGGAGACACTCATGTGACTGGATGTTTATGATTAAAGTGTGTTGTTTTTGTGCCAATACTGTCACTAAACGCCATTGGGTGAGGCAAATACAATAGATTTTAATTTGCCACTTCATCTCATATGTATACACAGACGCAGAGTTTTCAAACTATTTACTTCTTTATTAACTGAGTGCACCTTTATAAATAGGCTATAACTGTGAAGTATCAGGTAAATATCAGGTAAAGACTTGAGGACACTCCATACAAGGGTTTTTATTTGTACTCTTTCACATTTAAGTACACAAAATACATTTTTTACTTTCCTCTCTAATAGCTGAAACACGCACTCCGCCCCATTTACTTACTATAATACCCTTACAGAAAAGCCATTACAGATCTTCAAATAGCTGCAATATGTTGAGAGCTCAGCGGTTGGTCTAACCTCCAGCAGAAACATGGGTCAAGGGCACATAAATACACACAACGCTAAATCATCAAATCCCTGGCAAATGTCTCCATCCTCCCTTAATGCCCTTCATATAAGCATCACACACCATAAAGGTTGTTGTTTTTCCGCAGTGTTACAATAGAAGAACCATTGTTGCTTCCCCAAGAACCGTTTAGTGGACATTGTAAAAAAAATTTTTTTTGCAAAATTGTGGAAACTGACAATTAGGCCTTTACATATTGACTTCCAAATATTTTTCCATGCAAAAAGATGCATTGTAGCCTACTAATCATAGCCTCAATCCATCCTAAGTGTATGGCATTCTTCTTTCAGTCAAATACAATCGGAGTAAAAAAAAAAAAAAAAAAAAATTAAAAATAATTTTATGACAAACATGGGTCAATGACATATAAGGATTTTCAACAGGCCAATTTGAAAATACCCCCCCAAAAAAATAATACCTGTTGCAATTGGTCAAACATTAAGGATGTTGTGTACACCTAAATTCATTTTTTTTTTTTTTTGATTTTAGTGTTTTTTTTATCTAGATGAATTGTCCGTAGCCTTAAAAAATGTCATGTGGTGCGACCATGATTTATCTTAAAATTAATTAATTTCCTTAACATGCTTAAACATTTTTTTTACAAGTTCTTGGTAATAAGTGTTTAGAAACCAAGTATTTGCATTTCTTTTGAATTTTTGTAAATAATGATCTAATTTTTTGTTCTATAATTTACGAGTTGCCTTCTTAAATCTAGTTAACAGACTTGTTTTTCCTGTAAATCACATAAAACTGATAGAAATTTAAAAAAATATATAATTTACTAAAGCATACTGTATCAGTGATTCATATTTCAGCCACAGAAATAAGATATTTTATTTTAAATTTAATACAGTGATTGCTTTTATTGGTGGCACCACATGATAAGTGGTCGCTCCAAATGACACGAAGACCTTAGTTAAAAATCTATTTAAAGAGATCAATGAACAATACATTTTATACAAAAAAAATAGATTTAAACCAGATTTTATACAAATTTCACAGAATTTTCCTGAACATAAACATTTAATAAACTTTTTTTTAATAAAAATCACATCACAAACACAAGAGCACCATTTAATTTAACTTGACTTAGAATTTCTTTCTAACAAATAATAATGTTATAGATATAAATTATTTCATAAAAGTATTGTATACAGTTAACATCTGGGGTCAATAGTTTTATAAAAATAATTAATAATTGTATTAATCAAGGACACATTCAGTGTCACATTCAAGCGCAGGCTATAATGTTACGAAGGATTCTATTTCAAATAAATGCTGTTCTTTTGAACTTTCTATTCATCAAATAATCTTGACATATAAAATGTATTACAGTTTCCACAAAAATATGAACATTGATAATAATCAGAAATGTTTCTTGAGCAGCAAATCATTAGTGACCCTAGATCACAAAACCAGTCACAAGTCGCACAGGGTATTTGTGGCAATAGCCAACAATACATTCTATGGGTCAAAATTATCGATTTTTCTTTTATTCCAAAAATCACTAGGATATTAAATAAAGATGTTTTATATTTTGTAAATGTCCTACCATAAATTTATAAACATTTATTTTTGTGAGTGAATATAGCAATATCGCAAACATAAATGGACAACTTTAAAGGCGATTTTCTCAATGTTTCGATTTTGTAGCACCCTCAGATGGCAGATTTTCAGTTGTATCGGCCAAATATTGTTCTATCTTAACAAATCATACATCAATAGAAAGCTTATTTATTCAGCTTTCATATGATGTATAAATCTCAATTTAAAAAAATTGACCCATATGACATTGACCCATTGAGTGGTTTTGTGGTCTAAGGGTACATATTAGAATGATTTCTGAAGGATCATGTGACACTGAAGACTGGAGTAATGATGCTGAAAATTCAGCTTTGATCACAGGAATAAATTACAGTTTACTATATATTCACATATAAAACAGATATTTTAAACTGTAATAATATTTCACTCTTCTCCTATCAAGGTACTCTGCTCTTGCTGCAGGGTCAGAATTTTTTCGTTTGGCAGTGGCATCTGGTAAAATAGATTAAAATAGTTTTAAATAAATAAATAGGGAATAATAAAATACACTACAAATAAATGCAGTATTACTAAACTGAAATTACATGCTTAAATATATATATATATTTTTTTTTTGTTGCATTTTTCTCATATTGTACAAAGAGTAAACATAAACTGTCTGAAATATATAAAAAAATATCCCAAATTGCATAAAAATCTATTCCAAATGATACTAAAGTAAATACTTTTTTATATAAACCGTCAATTGAATATAAAAGCATAAAACTGCCAATCTAGGACATATATCTATCATTGTTATCATCTAGCACCACATGATGTTTTGACACTTTAAATAACAAAAAAAATAACAAATAAGTAAAGGTTTTTGAAAAGTTAAAGTGAGTACATACATGGGAGAGGTACTACAAATATGCAGTATCTTTTTAGGCATTTAAACCCATTTTTGCCTGTAAAAATGCAATCGGACAGAAAATGTAGGCGTCACGTCATTGACCCACATATTACTGTATTACTAAGTGAACTCATTTATTATTACATTTTAGGCTACATATTTAGAATACGCTTTTGTCCAAAACTTACAAAAAAGGAACAAAGCAATTCGTCAAATATCAGTCATAATACAGGTTAGACAATAATAATCAAGTGCTAGGATTATCACAAATAAAAGATTTTGATGCATGTTATTCATATTAAATCGTATATCATACCTGTCAACATTTGGGTACCAAAATACGGGAGACCTGGGGGGGTTTCAGTTCAACCACATGCGGTGTCATCTATACATTACACACCCCATCGCCAAATCATAGAAAAAATCAGTTAAGACAGTTGTATTCATCTTAACAATACACAACAAATCAATATACAGAAAAACAGATTTCTAAAATAAGGTGTAGGCCACAAATTTGTGAGTATAGTTTGCAAAACTGAACAGGGGATGTTGTGTAATATTCAGTTACTGTATGAAACTGTTCCAGTGGGTGGAGTTTACTGGTACTGAATATTACTCATCACCTGTGTAGTCTACTCCATTAACTGGAACAGATTTTCACTGGAACTGAATATTACATCCAAATATTATGATGTAATCAATCTGCATATTGTTGTGTAACTTCACCTACTGGAACAGTATTTCACAATTTTTCACAGGAACTGAATATTACAAACAACTATGCGAAAGAACGATTTACAAAACAACGATTGCGAAAGCGTGCACTGATTATGAATTTGTTCACTGTTACCTTGTCCATAGTTTTTTTCTTTTCTTTTTTTTTTCTTTTTTTTTCTGTAGGCCTATAGTTCTACTTTGTTAATAAATTTTGCATTCTATTTGGGCTTTCTCGTGTGTCCCTATTTTTGTTGTGTCCCTTTTGAGCCACGGGGCGAAACGGGTAAGTTACGGATTAAAAAACCAAAGCAACTGCCCAGCAAACACAGAACGTTGGCACAACGTACCCAACCTTCTAACAACGTTTTAACAACATGGCCAAAAGGTTGCTATAACTACGTTGTGTGGTGAAGGTTGTTACAGCGTTGTCACAATGTTGACATTGAACCACCGTTCAGGGCCATTGCTTAAGGTTGTGCATACACTCTCAGAAAAAAAGGTACAAAAGCTGTCACTGTGGCAGTACCTTTTCAAAAGGTACACCTTTGTACCTAAAGAGTGCATTTAAGTCCCTCAAAGGTACATATTGGTACCAAACGTGTACATATTAGTACCTAAATGGTACATATTAGAACCCTTTTGAAGCTGTCCCAGTGACAGCTTTTGTACCTTTTTTCTGAGAGTGTAGGGTGTCTGGACAACCACTGGACGACATACATGTACTCGTCACTGCCGTGAAGCGCGAAAATCAGCCTTTTAAATTTCAACTGATCGTTGGGCCGTCTCTCATTCAAACACAACCTACAACTTCCTTGTCTAATGTGACATTTATTTGAACATCTTCTGGTCAGGTATGACAAATATTTAATAACTTTGATAACATAAAAATTACTTTAATGATGAGTAATTGATTTCAGCGCGTAGCCTAGGCGACTTGTTGCACGGTAGGCTAATGCTGTTTCCTGTTTTTTTTTTTTTTTTGTTTGTTTTTTTTTGGAAATGCACAGAGAAAAAACAATGTTTGTAACTGCTCGCACAACTTGTCATTCATTTGTCATCTCATTCGTTTCTTTGCTATATTTTCTCATGTCTGCTCATGCTAGTTAACGTTAATCCCTGTTTTGTTTTCTCACAAATGTATGACTTTTGGAAGTGCAATTTGATTAACTTACCATATGCAGTTGAATTAGGTAACCTTCTTTGTCATTTTTACTCTTCAAAGTGTACACTTGCAGATGTTGATTATAATGAATTTACTGTTAGGCCCATAAATAATAATAGGGATAAACAATATTTAAAAAGTATATAAACATATGACTAATTAAAAATTAACCACAAAACATGCTAAATGGGGGATATCTATATCTAGCATTAAAAAAAATGGCCAGAACGTCGTCTCTCATTTGCTGAATGTCACGCAACAACGTTGCTACAGCCCTGGCGCGTCTTACAATTCTACGTTGTTACAATGTTGCGAGCACGTAGATCGCGATGTTGCCATAGCAGAAATGCAACGTGCCACAGACGTTGCCACAACGCAAATGTGTTTGCTGGGAGGTGACTTCCCGGGCTCCGCATGCGCAACATGCGCTTGAGAAAAACCGTTGGAATGGAGAATTTAAATGCGAATGCGCGGGAGAACGAGCGGAGCCGAAGATCGAAATAAACATTCATACAGATCTACTCATCGTCACAAGTTTTAAAACGTTATGGTGAGTATTGAAAACCTAACTTACTGTGCAAAGTTTTGCTTTAGGACCCCGGTATAAGGATTAAAAGGCATTTTGTAGAATCGCGAGTTCATGCATTCATTGGTTTTGTCGTGTTTTCCCGGTTACCACAGAATTATCTGATGGTATAGCCAATAGTTTTCTTTTCTTCGTATCGTATATGTCTAAAATACTGTTTGATCGATTTGTGTGATATACATGTGCGCAATGCGAATGCTGAACTGTGCCGTTAGATTGCAGTTGGCGGCGGCCTCTTTCGGGCCTTATTTCCTTTTAATGTCTACACGTCAAGCTCGTGGTTTTCTTATTCATCCATTCATTTT